>NC_056467.1:36663602-36899424 GCF_008729295.1 Plectropomus leopardus
TTTTAAAGAAATAACTGCATAAATTTAAATAAGACCGCAGGAAAATCAAAATGTCTGATGCTTTTCTATAGAGGTCTACAGGCAGGATGTCCGAGGGCATTGTGTACTTACACAAAATGTGATTGGTTCATGGTTTTGGGGGGCGGGGCTTAGCGATAGGTCAATTATCTAGCATGTAACATTTTTTTAATCTAATAATAATGGCCACCATGCTAAGGTAGTGATGCACAGGCAGCTGCTGCCATTGCTGTGTATGTCATTGTTTATTTGGGAAAATGGTTATTATGCTGATGCTTGCTCTGTGCGCACTGTGATGTGTGTGTATGTAGGTGAATTCATTTCTGTTGGTTTTGTGTGTGGCAGTCACGCAATCATATTCTGCTGAAGTGCACATACAGCTTGTTGATGGTGTAATTTTTAAGGAGGATTGCATTTTCTTAAACAGTTCTGTATGGTAACCTAATACATTAAGTATATGGGGTTTTTTTTCACTGCCAATAGGTAAATTGGTTGTATCATAACTTAAAAACTTCCAACTTTCTCGGTTGCTTACAACAGCTTGTAGTTTACCGATTACCTGTATAAAAATAATGTAACTCACCTTCCATCGTTGAAAACTCATGAACACGCACTCCAAGCACTGGCTGAGCAGGGCTGAGGGCCTGAGACAGTGGTGTAGCTCGGTGAAGTGTGCACTGCTACTTTTTGCAAAACCACGCTCATCCAGGCGAAACCCTGTGTTTGTTTGGAGTCCTTTCATAGGATGCTCAATGTGGCCCAGGCCTAATGTTATATGTTATTTATACATGTAGCTAATTATCACTGCTTTGTCACTGCCAAATAATTGGTGCCATTAATATACAAAAATTAAATTACCTCATTATGGCTTCTTCAAGCAGCCAGAGTAGGGGACCAGCAAGGATTATAAAACTAGCAACCCCAGAAGGGTGCTCCAATTGATTGGCCACCAATAATTATCGGCTGATATTTGTTCTATGTTCTATGTCCCTATGAAGGTCGATCAGAAGAGGCAATCAGATTACCCAAACATGTGACACAATTTCTTTATGCTGGCTAAAATTACTTCACTAGTCTGGCGGTTCTGTAAAACTGTAATTCACACTGAACATTAAGTGTTATGCTGGTGATGTACTGCTAACATGACGTTCAACTGCGCGTCCCGTGTGCCACACACCACACTGAAAGCTTCTGATGGTGGCTGTGATTCGCCGTGATGGTATACACTACCACAGCACGACCGCGATTGTGATATTGCTTTTATGAAACAGTTCAACGAGCGTCATTTATTAGTTAACAGAAATAAGCGACAACAGATTTGTTTTTGTTTTTGTTTTTTTTTGCTCCGCCGACACAAATAGTTGCGCAACCGCTGAACGTGACAGCTGTTGCCTAGCAACACAAAAAAATTCCAGAAAACTAGCCTGCTACATTGTGTTAGTTAGGTCTACATGTTATGCGCAGGGCAGCTGCTGCCTAGTTGTGCGTTTTCAGTAAAATACGTTGTGTGTCTCTCTTGACTTGCGGTCTCATTACTGCGGTCTCCACTCACACTAACAGCCGCCTCCAGCTGCCTCACCCAGCTGAGGAAACTGTGGCTCCTGTCTTCAAGAGGACAGGTCAACCTTAGAGTCCCTGCCCGGGTGAGCGTCTGTCAAACATCCCCGTGAGGTTCAAAAGAGTCCTCCTCTCCGTGTCACGTCTTCGTAATGTAGTTGTACACAGTTTTGAAGTACCGCAGAGGTTAACAAGCTAGCTAAACTGAGGCAGCTAAGCTAAAAATAACGGCTCCAGGTACACAGTCACTCAACATGTCCACAGAAAAGCTCTCACAGCTTGTGGAAGAACATCGCTGCCGCCAATATAACCGAGCGTCCTGGGTTCGCCTAACTGGATAACTAATAAAACAATAAACGGGACGGAAGATGGTGTGACAGCTCCAACAGCAACCGCGGCCCTTTTTACCTTGACACCTCCTGAGCCGTCTGTTACACTACAGTCTACAGTAACACGGGAAAACCACCGACCGTTACTGTGGACCTTATTAACAATTTAGAACAGCGGTCAAGCGGAGTGATACATAAAGAGTTAAAAGTCCCAGTGATGTTACACTCAGTGCCGTTTAAACAGAGCGATCCGATGATCTTTGATCTCGCCGCCATACAGTCACGTGACTCATGGAGATGCGGATAGTTCCCGATGTGTCCTCGCTGTGAATAATCTCAAGCGGGACAGACAGCGGCGACGTTATTTTCAGCAATTTTCGGTCAATATTAACGCATCATATGCATCGATTACCTCGTTGCACTACAAGTATAGTCAATATATGATATCATTTTCATGGGGAGTGGCGGAGAGACAGCATTAATCATTTTTTCTTTATCTTTAAGTCACTGGTTGTACTGCACTCGTGCAATAACTGGACGAATCAAATTGCTTCGTCGGAACTAACTTGTATAAGTATGTCTATCAGCTCTTTATCATCTGCATTTCTTTAGGATTTGAGTTGTTTTGTCTGTGACTGGAAAGGCGGGGTTGATTAGATGAGACTAGGGGTAATTGCAACAATTTTTGGTTTTGATGTCATCACTCAAAAACCTCTTGAACTATTTGGATACATTTTTTGTAGATAACTTGTATCTTTGTTTTACTTGTTAACAGCCATTTGTTTTTACAAGCAATGTTAGTCACAATATTGATTGAAACACTAGATTGCATGTAACATCTGACCCTTTAGTCCAGGTGATATGTGAAAATACTGTGCATTTTTTCATGAAAATATGAAATTTGGTACACTTGTGCAGTTGGAGGCCCTGAACATTTTCAGAAATGGAGCAATCACAGAAATGCCTTGAGGCGGCCAGTTAAGTTCCCGCCATTAACAGATTATGTATTTTGCATCATGTCTCCTGAACCAAACATGCTTACACAGACTAAATGATTTTAACCCCAATGTTTTTATGGTCAAGGATTTCAATAATACCACACACATCATAAACTGTTCAAGTGAACAGTGAAAAGCACTTGAGATGACAACAAAGATGCAATCTCTAACAGACTGATTGTCTCATTGTAATCCTTGACCATCAAAACACATCAAACATTACTTATTTTTTTGTATTATCATGTTTGGTTTAGGAGATAGACTGCAAAATACATAATTTGCTTATAGGGTTTAGGGAGAATTTTACATTTATGTTAGTTATTTTTGACACATACTCCCATTAAAAATGATTTTAAGTCTTAATTATAGTGTTGAAAATAGCTAAATTAAAACTAACCCTTCGGTTTTAATTCCTTTAAAGGAAATTCTGATAATGATAATAATAATAATAATAATTCTGTAATACCTTGACACCTTGAAAACGCAGTATCTTCTGAGACGGTTAGTGTATAGTGGAAATCTCATACCACTACAATTGTGTTTGGTAGTAGCAGAAAGGGAAGTGGCTGTCATTGCCTCCAAGAGGCCTTTTTTTGATGACTCCATCTCCAAAAAATGTTCAGGAACCCAAAAGGGTACTAAGTTTTATGCTTTTATGAAAAAGTGAACATTTCACCTCAATCTTGGCACATATCACCTGGACAGGGGCGATTGTAACAGCATCTGGGGTACGGGAAGGCACCCCCACCATTCCTCTGAGCCAGCTGCAGCAGCACTCCCTGGCCCTCCAGGGGCAGCATGGTCAGGCCCTGGCCGCCGCCCTGCAGCCACAGCAGGGACAGCAGGCTGTCTTCCGCTTCCCTGCTGCTGTCTCCCTCACAGGTGACCTGCTCTGCCACGACTCTGCTTGCTTCATACTAATCACAGTAGACCATCATGAAGCTGCTGCTAATGCTAACTGTTCTGCTGTGACTAACAACTGTGCACCTAATGATTACTAACGCTAGTTGCACGACAACTTCTTCTGCCTCAGCTAATAGAACTGCAGATGCTTCTCCTGCCAGTGCTACCATATGTCAACAGTCACGATGACATATAGTAGCATCACTTTTGTATAAACCCCATCATCAGTTTTAGTTTGGCCTAAAATGCAAATATAACTGCATCTCCATGAGTGGCAATAGGCTCCTCTCGTGTTTGGTTGTCCCACTTTGTGCTCAGCAGCATTTTTTTTAAAAAAAAGAGAGATTGTGTTGTATTTTTGCTGCTCGCACTGTTGTGGATTCTGTTCCTGTTTGAAATGAGTTGTGTCCTCGAGAAAAGTGTTATTGTGCCACTACGCACTGCATTCGTAGGAGTTAGCAGGCGATTTGAGATAGATATGAAGCGCCATCTGCTGCCAGCCAGTGTGCTACCATATGGCACCCCCACTGCTGCAGTCCCCATACTGCAACTCCCGCTATTCACTGTGTGGGATGTTTGATGACTTACTGTAGTGGCTGTGTGCCCTCTGTGTGTCTCCAGGAGCAGGGGTTCCCCAGCAGCTCCAGGCTATCCAGGTTTACCCCAATACCCAGTCCACCTCCAACAGCGACAGCAGTCCTGACATCTCCCACACATCCACAAACTCCACTGGTAGGTCAAATCTGATCTGAAGGAAGACTCAGCTTTTATTTTTCGTTCTGCTTCTGTTTGGAATCAGCTGTGTCCTCAAAAAGTGTTATTGTGCCGCTACACACTGCATAAGCAGGAGTTAGCGGTTTAAATTTCAACAGTTATTAAGTGCCATCTGCTGGCCACCCAGTATACACAACTCCTGCCCTCAGTGTGACACTTGCTTTCTCCCACTCCTCCTCCCTCCCCTGCTCTCTTTTCCAGCAACAGTGAGTCTCCCAGCAACCATCGTCACCTCGTCAGTGCCAACATCTGTCGCAGGTCACATGATGTACCCCAGCCCCCACACAGTGATGTACGCCTCCACGCCAGGGCTGGCTGACGGGGGGCTGGCCGTGCTCAACGCCTTCTCCCAGGGCACCTCGGCCATGCAGGTGTCCCATGCACAGGCCCAAGACACAGGTAGGCACACTGAACAACACAGGCTGAAAACACACGATTTACTGGGTGACAGATTTGGATGAATATGGGCATAATTTCTAATAAATATAAACTTAGTTCATCATTACTTTCTCCCCCAGGTGCTGTCCCTCAGGTGTTCCTCACAGCACCTCCAGGCACGGTGCAGATCCCCGTATCAGCGGTGCAGCTACACCCAGTACGGCAAGATCTACATTTTACAAGTGAAACTCTCATATTCCCTATGCAACCAGCATGCCACGTGACCTCACTAATGCATCCTAACAGAGCACTGGCACACGGAGGCCGCAGGGGTCGTCACCTGTTGCCTCTTTTTGTACGAATGATCAGCTGGCAGCTTGTTTTATCTTTGATTTTCAGCAAAATACACATGTAGATTTAACAAAACACCACTGTAGCAGTGCATGAGAATCAAAACCTGAATGTTTTTTCAAAATACTTCACCAAGTCCAGCCTTTAAATATCAATCAGTTTAAAATATATAGGCATTTTTATATATGCCGTTGTAAAAATCCTTTTAAATTCAATTTTTTTGGTGTGTTTTTTTTTAATACGCCCATTCTGAGTCTAAAGTACGAAGAATGATTGGGGCCATACTGAAAAAAAAAACCCTTAACATATTATCATTGTCATATTATGAGAATAAAGTTGTAATTTAGAGAAAAAAAGTCAGAATATTACAAGGATAAAGTTTTAAATCAATAAGAATAAAGTTATACTATTTTGAAAAAAAGTTGGAATAATACTAGAATGAAGTCATAATTGAATAAAAATAGTTCAAGAAAAAAATGGTAATATTATAAGAATAAAGATGTAATTTAATGAGAACTAGCTTTAACTATTTCAAGAATAAATTCCATAATTTTACCAGTATAAAGGTATAGTTTAATGAGAATAAAGTCATTCTATTTCAAGAAAAACTTGTATGATATTACTAGAATATTACGGAAAATGAAATTGTAATTTAACGAGTGAAGTTATACTATTTAAAGAAAAGTTGTGATATTACAAGAATAAAGATGTAATGTAATGAAAAGAAAGTCGTACGATTTCAAGATATAATATTAAATATAACAGGAAACATCAGCACTACGCCAGCCCATTATAAACAGCATGTAGTGTAGCAGGATTTCCATCTGTGCTGGGTGTTGTGTGATGACGTGCTATTGGCTGTCTGAAACTGTCGCCTGACGTAGCTGTGCTGTGTTCCAGATGGTGATTGGCCAGCAGTCGAGCGGCAGCAGCAGTAACCTGACGGAGCTCCAGGTGGTCAACCTTGACGCAGCACAGAACTCAAAGAGCGACTGACAGACGGCTGGAGCTGTTCAAGACGGCAGAACCAGGGACACACAGACAGACGGACTTTCTGACATCTCTATTTATTGATGCCTTCCTACAGAGTTTCACATTACACTTCTGAATGTGACTTTAAAGTACATACAGTATATAAACACACAATCAAGGGCATATGTGTGGCTGACCCTTATACAGTATGTTTTGGTATATAAATATATATATATATTCGCAAATGCATAGGAAATATATCACAACATCCATCATCGGAAGCTATTTTCTATGCCGTTAGATGGTGTTATTATTTTTTGTGTGTGAGTGTGTTTTTTTTGAAAATGTGTAATTACATGTACACACACACTGCGAGGTGCCACAGCTTCACACCAGCCAAAGAGACATTTGTTTGTCTGAATGTTCCAGTGTGAGCAACTTGTGCACAAGCGTGTGTGTCTGTGTGTGCGCGCATATCTGGGGTTTGTAAATTGGCGGGGTGACGCTTATTGACTTAAAAAAAGAGAGACATTTGGAAATGTACATAGTTCTTTTTTTTTTTTAATTGATAACTTGTATTTTTAGCCTGGTTTAGTTTGTGCGACGGCATGTAGTTGTTTTTTACGTAGTGGTTTTGTATGTACATGAAAATGATTTGCTTAAAGAAAATGAATTATTTACATGGATATGTAAATTAATTTATATACCATCATATGTTGATATACTGTCATGCTGTTGGGAGTTTTCACTACAGGATGGAGGAAGAACGCTGGATGTTTTATTTTTATTGTACATTTGTAGGATTGTCCCATAAACAGGATCAAGAAGCTGGGTCACATGTAAAACATACAATTATTTATGATTTAGTGTTAACATTTTTTTTTTTTTTAATTTTTTTTTACAGCTGATGGCAAGATCATTATCATAGTATAGCATCAATTTTGCATGGGAGTTTTCCTAATGAAGCCCTGATCTGGCACTTTCTTTGTGTGGAAACTTGACAATCTGATGGAAATGATTTTCATATATCTCAACTTTTAGTGGAATGCTATCTATACTTTCATCTGCGTTCGCACACAGAATACAAAGTGATATTTAAGCTTCAGTTTGTTCACTTGTTTTTAAATGCAACAGTTGACTTGATCCTTCTGAGAGTGCCAAACAGGTTTTCGTGACATCAGATAACTACATAAACCTTATTTTGTTTAAAAGGCGATCCATTGTAAACCTGTCGCTCTGATCTGCCTCCATTTGACTGCAAAGCTTCAATTATGTGATGCTAATACTGATTTGAGTCAGGGCATTGAACACAAACCTCTTGTATAACAAGACACTGCAGATTACTTAGCAATTCCACTTCAATAAGAGTGCTGGGGGATGATGTTTTAGTGTAGGCCAACGTGGAAGTTAGCGTCACACTGGTTCCTTCGTCAAAAGTCCATGGGATTTTTCCTTTGGATTTTGGAAATTGTAGAAAATAAGCTCTGGGGCAAACAAACGTTTATGATACTTCCATGTTTTGTTAAGCAATATAATCTTTGGGAATGAACACCACTTTTATGATATTTGAAGCGTAAATGCAATCACCAGAAGTAAAATGCTAACGTTAGGCTATAAATGAACTACACCACAGTAGCATTGCCGTCGCGAGACTGTGATGCAGTGTTTGGCATGATGATGGTTCTATAGTTTCATTTAGCCACTTGCTAAAAAAACATCTTTTTTGTTTTAGGACATGAAAGCTTCATAGTTCACAAGTGGGGAATTTATGGATATATTTTGTTTTCATAGAAAAAAAAGTGTAAGTCTCCTAAGCGTGTGTTAACAACAGACCTCATTTCAGACATAACCAAAACCACATTAAAAATAAACCCATAAACTTTGTGATGGGGGAACTGGGAGTGGTAAAATGCTAACTCATTTTCGAGTTTTGGGACTCATTCTCACACCAATTTAATACTCCACTTCGATACTGCAGTCAAAGCATTATTGTTTCCTTTTGTGGAAGCTCTTGGTGTTATTCAGTGCAGTCTCAACGCTGCAGTATTACAACAGTATGGATATTTTTGTACAACCAAGGATCTCTTATTTAGGAAAAGTAACTTCAGGTGCTTTAAAATGTTAATATACTCCTTTAACTACAACTGTAAAACCCTGGCTGACTGCAATCTCAGTGTGTACCTCAGCAATCATTAAGAATGAGTTATTAGACTGAGAGCCTTCTTTCTGCACCATAGTGCCTCTTTTCCATGGCTGATTTCTAAATCACTGCTAGGCGAGGGAAATGTAGGATTTACTTATTTCCAGACCACCTCACATGACTTTGGACTTTTCATACAATCCTGTGCTGTGCCCAGAGAGTGAGATTTTTTGACTCATTTCTACAGAATTAGGTGGATGACTGAGCATGCTGGCTCGAAGCCAAAGAGAATTTGACGGAGGATAAAGTACCCGTGCTGACTGCTGTTCAGTTCTCCACTGGTCATTTTCACGCTTGGTGTTCTCTGGTCTGTTCTTGTGCATGTCACATCATCCTGCAAGTTTGTTTTGCGTTGGCAATTTACAGGTTAAAGACAGTCCCCCATATCATCTGGTGGTTTTTTAAAAATATTTGAAAAAGGGGATTATTGAACAGAATTTGTGGTGTTCACCCTGTCATTGAAAGATATGGTTATTTTATGTATTTGTTTTGTTGTACAGACGTTTTGTAATAAAAAGATGAAACACAATCAACTGTTCCAAGAGCAACATCTTCTGCTGAAGAACTTTTTTTAATTGGGACGGAGGATGTTAAAGAAACCATATTTGTCCTGAATGAAACCTAACACATTGTATAACAGCAGTGTTGAAATGAAGACAAGCTGATTAGGAATAAATCAGCCAACGCCTCAGAGAACGAGACTGCATCACTTACAATTAACTCTGCAAGACATTGGGAGGCAGGAGGAGTGAGCATGCATCTTACCTTAATGTTTCAGTTATGCATTGCACAATCACGAAATCAAACTGGCCATGAGATATAAAGTATAATGAGACTCATCTCATTTCACACCAGAGGAAAGCAGCGATTAAAATAAAAGAACGTGATACAGTGATTGGTCGAAGCTAACAAAAGAAAACCAAACAGTTGGCATCAGATTTTTGACTACAGTGTCCTGTACATCTTCACAAACCAAATAAAGTCTATGGAGCACAAGAGATAGGCATAATAAGATCACAACAAACGGTAGTGAAGCAGAAATCCCGTTACACATCAATTCTAGGAGTCCTCAGAGATACACAGTGTGAAGTAAGGCATCATATCTCCCTGTCAGTGTCTTAAAACAACATAGTGCTGACAGCTAAGGAATCATCACAGATGGCCGGACCGCCTTTTTTTTCTCTCCCTCTTTCAACGATGAAAAATAATCTGTAAGCATGCATTTACACCAGGTAGTATATCTCTATTGCTATTGTACACATACAATATACAAATGTACAGAACAAGTTGGAAAGATAGTTGATTAAAAAATGTGCATGATTTGACAATTTAAAAAAAGTTTCCCATAAAATAGAAATGTTACTCCTGGTACATCCTAGATTTTTTTTTTTTGGTTTATGAAAACATTTGGAGAAAAACAAAAAGCTTTTTGTTGTGTATATTTACATTATGAACATATATGAAGAAAGACAATGTGCAAATCGGATTCCATGCAAGCAGTTGCATAATGTAGCTTAGGTGCTTGAGTGATGGGTTTAAAGTGGGACCAGACGAAAGAGAGAAGGGAAGAAAAAAAACAAGGCTCAAGGCTCATGGCGTCGATGGATGACTCCGCCCATTCTCCACAGTAATAATAAACCATTACACTCACACATGAACAAACCCATCGCCAAACACGCTCGATAATCATGGAAACATTCACACTGGGAATATAACACCAAAGTTACATTACGAAGCATCTTGATTTAGACTAATTCAAATATTATGTAATGAATCTCTGATCCTTGAGGTGATTAAGTCACAGACGCCCTCCCGAGATATCCAGGTAATGTATAACCAAACAACCTGTTCCAATAATACACAACACCTCGTCATTCAAGAACAGGATGGAAAGGTAACACTGCAAGTAAACGCAGCACCGCACATAAAGTCATGATAAGCTACTAAGGAATTTTTAGGATACTGTTAGCCAGTGCTGTCCAGACTGGGTCTTGAGATAAATTTAAGAGGTCACGAGATGAAAATCAATATGGGAGAATGATGTATTTTTGCTACAAAGACTTTTTCAGACTTTTCTCGAATCTTCGCTTCGTTTCCTGTGAATTAACTGGATAATTTCAAGTAAAGACAACAATCTCAGAAGTTCACAAATTGGTCTAACTGTTCAAAACTTGCAGACAAACTACCAAATAGTCATAGCTTTGTTTTAGGGATCAAAAGCCAAAAAAGGTCTGGAACCATTGCTGTAAACTACAATATGTCCTAAGTTAATAATGCATTTAAGACACCGGTCTATAAAATGAAGAGGTCTGCTTCTCTGTATCATAGAATTAACTATAATTATTGAGGATTAAATGATGTAAAAGAAAAAAACACAGTATCCCTTGGATAAAAATAAACACTGGTGTGTGAGAAATGCAACACTGGGTCTGGAGAACAAAATCTAATGTGGAATCAAATGTCTCTTTCTACCAATGCCAACTTGATATCTCCTAAAAGCATGATGAAATTTCACTAATGTAACAAGTGCAATGCAATGAGGTCCGTGTGCAAATTCACATCCTTTGCAAAAATTCACCATTTCACTGACAAAATGTGATGGATGGTGACGTCTTTGGGTGATGGTGACTACAGATGAGCTTAGAGAGCACAAGCACTTAGAAACTTAATACAAGGAAAACAAAAAGTAAATAGCATCTGCTTAGTCAGTCCTCACTTTTGACTGTTTTAAATTCATTAGATCTTAATATGACATTAGTTAAAAAAGGCAACCTGAAAGCAAACAAATAAATAATAGGACTTGGCATTTAAAATACGAGTGCAGTATCGTAAATACTACAGTTCAATATGTAACTACAGGGTACAACTAGGGGTTGACGGCTTTTTTTTTCTCTCTACAGCCTCTTGTCTTCAAACAGACAAAACATGACAAGTTCAGATAAAAGTGTTTCAAAAGGAAACAATCTTCTGTAACTGAAAGGTGCGATACCACACTAAGGCAATGACAAATGGGTGATAATGGGACAGAAAATAAATACACAAACATCTTTTTCTCCTTGACAGAGTAATTACAGAGCTATCATCTTTTGGCTGGTGAGGAAGAAAGATGGTATGTGAGGGGGCAGTGAGAGACAAATACAGAGGCTGAAAGAAGTCCAATGACCATCTCTCTGCACCTCCATCCTCCTCCTCTTTATTCCTCTGCTGGCTGGGCAGTGTCTGTGCTCTGACCTTCTCAAAAACAAGACCAAAGACTTTTAAAAGTGGAGCCCGAGAGGCCAGAAGAGGGGGAGTGATGAACCCGTCTGTGTGGGCTTTAACAGTCTTACAGGGATGAACAGTTAGTGGTAATGTTTTGCTGACCCTGTGACACCAGTGCCACCACACCCCAAAGGCCCAGTTAAATCCTGACCTGTCTGCCTGGCCCAGGCATGTGGATGAACAGTAGGGTGGTTACGGCGATGAAGAGGCGGCCGCGTGGTATTTGACGAAGGCAATGGCCGCCAGCTCTTTGCAGAACTCCTCCAGCACAATCACCCCCTCCAGCAGAGTCATGTGGTCGATGCTACAGTGAGAACAGAAGGAAGGTGAGAGGTGCACACTAAAGGTTAACCCAGAGATAAGAGATAAGAGCAGACAACGGAGTGGAAGTACGTACTTGATGCCCTCTGGCTCCAAACCTAATAATCTCTTCCTCACGAGCAGCAGTTTGGGTGTGAAGTCCGGGATGCGCTGAATCCTCAACATGAGATCTCCAACCACCTAACACAAAAACACGAAACAATTACCATACACAACAACACTGCTTCCATCTCTGGGTAAAGGTGCAACACTCTTAAATCATTACTACACTCAAGCTCCTTTTCCAACTCGACAAACTGGAGTTACTGCCTCTCAGATGCATGCCTCCGCGAACCAGTCAAGCTGCAGTCACAGCTAACTTCCACGTCTGTGAAAACATGGATGTTTCACACACATTTTCCCCCCAGACAGCACAGACGATCTATACAGTCAGCACCGTTTCAACCTGGACACCCAAGATTATCGTCACCATTTCAGTATCTGACCAAATGTCTCACCTTCTGTTTCTGAGTTATGATGCTGAGTAATGGCCAGAGAAGTGTTTTTTGCAAAACATTAAGATATCACAGTGAAGCTGACTTTTTGGATATAAAATGCCATCACGTCATCATTTCATCCTATCAGACAGTTGTGTGAAATGTCGTCATAATTAGTGTGCGAATTCTTGAGCCAAAAACATGGTTCGAGAGGTCACAGAGTACTTCGGTCACTTAATTCTAATCAGTTAGTTCTTAAGTCCAAGTGGACGCTTGTGTCAAATTTGAAATTCCCTCAAGGCCTTCTTAAGATATGGCATTCAAAAGAATGAGACAGATACAAGGTCACAGTGACCTGTGACCACCAAAATATAATCAGTTCATCTGTGACTCAGAGTGAAAGTTTGTGCAAAATTTGAAAAAAAATCCCATAAAGTGTTCTTGAGATGTTGTGTTAATGAGATTCAGACAGGCAAGGTCACAGTGACTTTGAGCGCCAAAACCGATTCAGTTCATCGTTGAGTTCAAGTGGACATTAGTGCCAAATTTAAAGAGATTTACTTATGTATTTCTTGAGATATCACACTCACAAGAATGGGACGGGCGGACAACACACACACAAAAAAAAACAAAAAACGCAATGCTTTCAGCCATATCTGTCACTTCCAGAACATTCTCTCTCACTGGCCTCCATGTGGGTTGCTACTGTTTACTAACATAGCTTTCAAGCTCATTCATGACGACAAAATGTAAGAAACTACCAAAAACAAAAACAAAAAAGAAAGGCATACTTGTCTTCTGGACCTGGCAATGAGAACTTATTTACGCTGGTTTTCCTGCATTTAAAAATCCTGCATAAATACACTAATTTGGGTTAAAAAAGGGTATTACTGTAGACATTACTGTAACTACCATAAACGAACAAGACCGTCAATAAGGACGTTAGCGTCTGCACCGGCTTTTACTCTGTGCGCTACTGGGATCGATTTCAATGAAAAGCAGTTGGAGTGATTCACAGAAGAAAAACAAATCTGTACAGAGGTGCAGTTCTTCCAGTAAGAAACAGGTCGAGCAGCAGCATGCCCCAAAGATTGTTGGAAAGTGAAACTCACACAGAAACTTGCACTATCAAAACCACTAGCAAGAGATAAAGAGCAACAACTGTGTTGAACACAATTATTTGCTACACTTAACATTTTGAAACACAATTTCAAACAGTTCAAGATACCTTTACAAAAAAACCACAAACAAAAACATCGATCAAGACAATTCTCAAAGCACCCAGTGATTGTAGCTGTGAGCACAGCAGTGTCTGCAATCAGTGATGGATAAGATAATCACTATAATCTGTCTTACCCTGACGATGACAGAGAACAGAGACCTGCAGCCAGGAGCCAGGTTGATATAAGGGTCCAGCAGGTACTCGTGTAAGTGGGGGTGTGGAAACATAGACAGCTTGGACAGCACGGCGGTCACCTGCAGGTTGACATCATACGGCTGGAAGACAGAGAGGACATCAGATATAAAACTACAGAGGACTGATGATGAGAGTAAACTCAAGATGTCCTGTGTGAAGAAGCTCTGCTATTGTATAAATAAATAACAATGCCACAATACTCAGAAGCTTCTAATGACAGACTCATCCATTAACACAGCACTCATTTGTAGATATGATTTCCTAAATGCTACGAGAAACCTGTGAGCTGCCAAAAAGTGCTTTTTACTTTTGAATCTCTGTTAGTCATCTTCATAATTCCCATCTAATGCCATTTGTCAAATGAGTTTATGGTGAGAGATCATTATTTATTTTTTTTTTATGTTTCAAAAAAATAAAAGACTTTGCATAATCAGCAGCTCATTTGCATCATCTCTCCATTTTTCTTTGCACTTTTCATTAGTGGGCCTCATTTTTGCTAAATCACAGTGAACAGTGTTTTCTTGCAGCACGGAATAACAACTTTTGGGTACATGGGAACATAAAATCTGAGCAGAAATGGTTTAGGCTGATCTGCTCATTCAAACACAAAACTAAGTAAATAAAAGTCAGGTTTTGTGAGAATCAATAACAGAAAAGAGGGTTCTTACTTGGTTTGACCTTACGTAACATTTTGTGCTGATTTGCATGCAAAAAAAGCTTAATATATTCATTGGAATATGGTTGTACATGTCTGGCTAGATTAAACAGTTTGAGACTCACTGCACAAAAACTTGCCCTGGAAACTTTCCATTTCAGATCATTTTGGAATAAATTAGGTCTATGTATTTCCATCAACTAAAAGGCAGTTTATGATTCAAGTGGTGCTCCATGAGCAACAGGCTACCTTTTATTTTTGCTCCATGGATTTGATTACAACCAAATCTGCTTCTCTGATTACCATCACTGTGGGTGTCTTGCTATCTAGACGAGTGGAGCTTTAACAATCCAACAGGTATTTCACAAAGATGAGATAAACATGACAACATCAAAGCATGCAGTTGTACTAAATGATGCCAGTGTAACAACAGCTGTTTGCTATATGGTGGATCAAACTGACCTGATCCAGGATGCGACCCATCCTGTCGAAGAGAACCTTGAGGAAGTGCCCCTCGAAGAATGGGCTGTCCAGGTTACACTTCTCAAAAGGCTTTGGATTGCCCCTCCAGTCCCACCGCTGACAGACCCCGCAATAGTCCCTGAACTGAGGAGGAAAATTCAACGACACTGAGTAATGACAGTTCCAGCACATTTTCACTGACAAAATTTAAAAACTTTATGACTTTTCAAAGACCAACAAAAAAATCCCATGACCATTCACAATGTTTTACAAACATTTCTCCATCTCAAAAACGTAGGACAATTTAAAAGCAGTAGTGGGGCATAGTTTGGGGTTCATGATCCTAAATGTTAAATTACACTGTCACATTATTATCTTTTATTTAAATAGATCAGATTACACCTCTATTCATGCATAATTCCAACAAGCTTTCATACATGGATAGAGACAGAAGGCAGGAGAAAATGAAGAAAGCTATGTGACGGAAAACAAAAAGTCATGCATCGATGCATCTTAGAGCTATTTTACAGCAGCAGCTACAGAAAATACATTTGCTGTTATGTTACATTACTTTGAAGAATATCAATGGAAGATTACTGTAATGATTTTCATCATTTGCTTGAATGTGTATCTCTGAGACCTAGTTTTATACTTTTTACATGGAATGTATTCTGTTTTCTCATGTCTTTTATGGTGAATCTGATCGCAAATTTTCACATTTGTGCAAAATAAACTTTTCGTAATTTTTCTTATAAAAAAAACAGCATGATTTTTCCAAAGCTTTCGAAGATTTTACTAATTTCATGACTTTTCCAGGCCCGGAAAACAAGAAGGTGAAACTCCATGACTTCTCCAGGTTTTCAGTGACCACGGGACCTTACGTATCTCTACTTGCAACAGTAACACTATCTATAGACTTCCCTCAGTAATGAGTTTAATGTTGAAATACCTGGAAAACACGCTTTAGACATACAGTGGAACTAGCCTTACCTGTCTGTGTGCATCTCTGAGGTAGGTGTCATAGCCCGTGCCTTCAACATGATAGGATGACTTCGCCTCATCAGGCACCAAACACAAGAAACTGCAGGCAATAGAATTTAATGGTTAAATTTTATATTGGAAAAAAGGACAAACATGCTGTTAATTTTATCATGAGCAGACTGTGTACCTGTTGACAATTTTATGGACCTCTGTCTTTCCGTCAGACTTTGAGTGGTCAGGACTCTGCGGTGGAGATGAGCTCAGCCAATCAGAACCAGACAGCCTGCTATCTGGAGAGAGATCATCACCAAACAGTGGATCCTCCTCAAGGTCTCTGTGGGGAGAACACGTGTTGATACGAGAACACGATCTGGTTCTGATCAGTGCATCATAACAAAAAGATGCTCCCTTTGATTTAGTTTTATGCATCTCTCGACATGATGCATAGCTCTGAGGAAAGACAGCCACTGGCTGTATAAATGAAAGCCATTTTAATTTCTACTCCCCATTCTGGTAGAAATTCAAAGAAATTCAAAGCCCACTTTGTCAGTATTCTTGTATGTAGTTAAACTGTGGAAATATGTGGTCTCATACAGAATGACAGCATGTTAGGGCGTTCTGATTTTGCACGCCACCTTCCACCCTCTCTGAGTTCTGTTGTGTAATGTGGGAACTTAATTAATCTCTACATAGATATTAAGTTTTATTACTTTTACTGTATCTTAGGTATATTTACTGTATTTATGTGGCTATGCAAATGTCACTGACATTCATCAACCCTTCTATGAATTCATTTCACACTCTAAGAACAATGTGATCATGTAAATCCACTATTACAGTGCTGCATTTGGTGACTTAACTTCTTTGCATGAAAACAGTTATGCCACTAACAGGAACATTTATAGAAACAATAGAGTCAATAATCAAACAAGCTATGGCACAATATGTACCAGTCTGCAAGGAGTTAACAAAGCATGTCTTGAAAAGATTCCCACCAACTGAAACATACAATAAGGCACAGCTGAGCTGAATTGGTGTCAAATGTGAGAAACACAGCTACTTGATGCATTCACTTTATTTTCATTGCTGTGTTTGTGTGTGTGCTGATGCTTTTCCAAGATTTTTAAAGGCAGCTCGTGGAGGTCTAAGGTCAAAGGCGGGTCCTTACACGGCATCATGGGGCTGCCCGTTCTCCAGGGGCTCCCGCTCCTCCTGTGGTTTGTTCTCCAAGTAGTTCCTCTCCTCCAGGCTACGCAGCACCAAGCTGTGGAGGATGTGCTGGTTGGGCTTCTGGATCAACTGCTCAAATAGCCGCAGTGTCATGATGCTGATCTGGGGATGCAGGAGGAAGAATAAGGCTTAGCTCCCAAAAAAAATAAACCAAACAGCAACATGCCAAGGATTTGCTCCCCGACAGAGATAGTAGGCAGTCGCTGTTTCAAACATCAAAGAGATGATTCATCTCTCTTTTGTGTGATGAAAACGTGTGCAACGGCTCTGTTAGATACTAATTAAAATTCATGTGCTTTTGGTTAATCATATGATTCACTAACTCAGAATCCTTGAAGGGCAGATGGCCATTTGTGCTTTTGAATATCAAATCAGTAAAAGAAATTATGGATACATGATTTTCATTTTGAAGACACATTAGAGGTCAAATAATAATAATAATAGAAAGAGTGAAATAAAAAGGCCAAAGGGGGTCTGAGCAGCCAGACCTGAATGATAATAAAGGAACATTCATTAGGTACATCCTGAATAATTATGTGATAAGAACCTCGTCTGACAGATGGTCGCAGTGCTCGATGAGTCGGTGTCTGAGTGGATTCTGAGCCATCGTGGCTGAAGTCTCTGGCTCTCTCTCCTCTCCCAGCAGGAAGTAAATCATCTCCTGCAGCAGAGCCTCTGATGTCACCTGCCGGATGATCCTGTTCAGCAGGGCTGTGGAGGTCAGGATGCCTACCTCGGACCTGTGTGCACCCACCCCCACACACACACAATGTGTTAACGAGCAGTCACGACACATGACATACTGACAAGAATTTCAATAAAGGATGACTGATTGATGATTCAAAGCAAGACCTACGTCTGCATAAGCTGTGGCTCCATAACAGACACAAAGAATCTCTCTCTCACTGCTTTTGCCATCACTGCAGCTGCTGACTGGAAAACAGCAAAGAAATACAAGAGTGAGCTTCAGCTTGCTGTGGCTTTCAGACACGAAAACAACTTCTTTTATTCTGTCAGTTCTGACTACAATATGACACATCAAAACACAGTGAGTCAACACTGGTTAAGGACCTTCTGAGCCTCTTTGATGAGCTGGTCGCAGTAATCTAACCAGGACAGGAAGGAGATGAGTGCCCTCTTCCCTGTGAACACAGCAGCGTCTTCCTTCAGGTTATACACGTCCAGACTAAAAGAGCGACAGAGAGAAACAGGGAACAAATATTAAATGTTTGATGAAGTTCTACCAAATTATTCACTAAAAATAGCATTTTACAGAGAATGCTATTTTAGGGCTACCTGCTAAGACAAATCAAATCAAAACCTCATACCGTCACCCAACTAAAATCTGTGAAAAATATGTTTTATAAGCCACTAAATACACAAAATGTGTTGTCTGTTTCTCGCATTTGCTTCGATCATGCTTTTGAAGCTGTAGCACCTAAAAATTTTGGAACGCTCTTCCTGCACCGTTGCGGTCTGCTGACTCTGTGGTTTCTTTCAAAAGTCTGCTAAAAACACACCTGTTTCAACTGGCGTTTGGGTAACTTTCATGCCCTTGCTCTGTATTTTGTTTTGTGATCTTTGTTGTGTATTTTTTATTAACTGTGCAAAATGGTTGTGCAGTTTTAACTACGAGGCTCTGGTAGTCACCTAATCTTCTGCGCCTTCTTTCTTGTGTTGTACATTGCCCTTGTGAAGTACTTTGTGGTCTATGTCTGTGAAAAGGGCTATATAAAGTTGTTTTATAAAGTAAATACTGGAAAGACATTTACCCCCAGTTGACTGACTCCACTGTCTCAATGTCCAAGGGGTCCATGGACTGTGGTAGGGCTTTATAGAAGGAGACCAGTCTGTCGGTCAGGAGCTCACAGAGCTCAGTGTTTTCAGTTAAACACTTGGCAGCTGCCGGCTCAGGTAAACTGACCAGCAGCATCAGGCCCTCACATGCCTTCACTACTATTCTGCCATCCTGGGGAGGGAAAATGGATACAAAATATTAATACAAATGTTCAATTCATTACAGTAAATCACCAAAATTTATTTGCATGGGATTACTTACAGGGCTCTTTGTGAGGTTAAGCAGCGAGGTGACAAGATTGTAATTGCTGCTGTTGTTATGGTTACTGGTTGGACTGGAGGTGGAGGCAGCAGCTGCAGCCTGAGGCTCCTCTGGGTGGTCAACCTGCTCCTCTGTTGGAGACTGACCAGTGTCTGGAGCCAACACATTCTCCTTCATCACCTCAGTCTCTTCCGGACTCTTTGCCTCAGGCCTCTTTGACTTGTTCTGCAAATAACATCACATAAAATATTACCTGAACTGTGAGCTTAAAAATCTTGCGAGGATCTGACTTTTGCTGGTAATATATACAGATTAATATTTATGAATGTACTGCTCAACTTTTTTCCTCCCTGGTGTCATAGTTACTCACCTCAAGGAAGAAGTTGACAAGGTACGGGTCCTGCTTCAGTTTGGCACAGACTATACAAAGGAACTGAATCTCTTCGTTTTCTGTCGGAGCAGCCAGCACCTCCCCGCACAGACGGATCAGTTTCTGACAGAGGAATGTCACAGCCACAGGGGACAAAAAAGTCATGAATAACTTACATAACCTCGGTTAACAGACCATTTTTAAAAAGGAATATCAAAAATACACTGAAATCCATATTGCATTACTTCTCACCTGTACAGGTCTGTGGACATTAATGTGTGGCAGGAGAGGTTGACGAATGTGTGCTAGCAGCTTTGTGTAGAAGGTAAGCACCTGCTGCTTCATCCCTGGAGGACACTGATGGGAAATCATACAAATAGAAAATGTTAGAATTTTATTTCGTACCAATATAAAAGTGTCTCCACCTTGCATGGATAAGTAGCTCACAGTGGCGATTAATTAAACCACCACTGCACGTTGTATTGTGTCTACCCTGCACCCCAACCTCCGTGGGCTCAACCTTGATTTCCACACGATTTCATCCAATATCACATAACATATGACTACCATATGGTGATATGTATGTTTTCCTGAAGGTATAATTCATGTAGTTACCAAAGCATGACTGCCTTACATCTGCCTTGCCCAAAGTGTAGAGAGTCTCCAGGATCTTATGATGTAGGAGATACTCCATGCAGGGTCCTGTCTCTCCAGACTCCCTCTCCCCTTCCTCCTGGGTCAGGATGTCCAGCATCTGTTCCAGGTGGGATGGGATGTTGGTGTCTGTGACTGGAGCTTTGTCATCTGATAGGGGAAAACACAGAAACATGTCAGAACCTCTGCATGTCTGTAAGATACCAACATAAGTGCCAAACCACTTCACTTTTTTTCACTGTCTGCTCACAGACAAAAACACAACTGTTAAAACTACATTGCTCTTGTGTGGCAATTTCTTTAATCCAGATGCAAAAAGCTGATTGTTCTGATATAATACAGTCCATTTTCTGATTTGCTAACATTTTGTGCATTTAAAAAAAGAGATAATATAATCAAATTTTGCTAGCACTACTTAATCTGTCTGGCTGTGTGAAAACTTTCCTAGATGGCTTAACAGTTAAATCCAATTACTGCTTTTACATGTAAATACATTTAATGTGAAGCAAATGCAGCAAGTGGTGAGTTACTAACAACAATGTGTTTACAAAACAGCAAATCCCAGTAAATGAAGGAAGCATGACATATTAGAACGGGGCTATCCCTTGACACTGCTTGTGATAGAATGACTTCTGACAAACAGTATTGTGCATGGGGGTGGGGGCAATGAAGATATGAAATATTTCAAATTTCAATAAGCTTTTCCCTTCTCCGTCAAATGACTATATACAGTGATTTCAAAACTGAAGCCCGCTCAGTTATAAGTGTGCCATAATAATAGTGTTATTATTTGGCCTAAGTATGCTATCCTCATTTGACACTAATTATGCACTGGGTCGCTAGTGTGGGTCAAGTAATTCAATAACAACGTTGGACATATATATGGTGATGAAATTAATAAAGCACACAATGCCAAAAACTTTGTTAAGTAACCAAGATAATTCACAACAACAGCTTTAATTAAAGCGATCAAATAAATCCTTAAATTAGTTATCATACAGACTGATGAAGGTCAAGCTGGTTCAAAGTGACCTAAGAATAATAGATCAAGTTCATTTAAATCACAAGTGAGTAAATTTCCCTGAAAACAAGCTAAGCTGCATAATACTCAAAGTACAGATAATCCCCCATCAGCTGTTCAAGGTTTTGTTAAATTGGCCTAAATGGGAGAACTGCTGCAAATAATCAGTCGTTTGTAGTTAAGAAAAAGATTAGGAGGCCCAAAGTATACACTGACAACGCGGCAGTAGTTCATGCGAAAGTTGGTTTTAAATGACAATGTTCAGCCGCCAAGTTCATCTTAGCTGCAACCTGGCACAATGCAAAGCGCATCAGTTCTACTCGTGCAGATCTCACAGGCAAACACAAGGGAAGCACTCATAGTCTGAGGCTGGTTTGCTCCACACAGAGTTGCTGAAGTCTGTTGCAAACTAAACCAGCAAGGCATTCCCAGCATACTACACAATTTGGTTTTTCCACTTAGTTTGGATTCGTATAACCACTACCATGGCACTGCCTGTCTTCACTTTATTTATAAAGTGGTGCTACATAAGCAGGTGATTATTTAGTTGATCATGAGAAAACTTCATAAATTAATTATTGTGGTTGAGAAAAAAAATTATGTGTTTGCAATTGCTTGATAAGGCTTTTCAAAAGCTGCCATTTGCAGGCTTTTTAATTAAACAGGTATGATGCAACACTTTTAGATCAAGTGAATTTTAATGTGCACTAATCATCTTTTAAAATGTGACATATTGACAATAATAAGTACAGTTACATGCTGTATGAACAAGCTTAGTTTCCTGCCATTGCACTCAAACTTTTAGTACAAAAGGTATCAACAAATTCGAAGGCAAGCTGCACAACATCTGGTTACATAATAACCATAACAGATGTCAACTTATTTCTTCAGATTTTTCTTACCAGAAGTCTCAATGTAATAATGTGTAATGGCCTTCCAGTGATAGACGAAGTCCTCCTGCAAAGGCAGCGACGGGGCAAGCTGAAAAGAAAAAGTAGCAACCATAAACATATTGCACGTTTACATGAGGTCAA
The DNA here is from genome assembly GCF_008729295.1 of Plectropomus leopardus. Taxonomy (NCBI): domain Eukaryota; kingdom Metazoa; phylum Chordata; class Actinopteri; order Perciformes; family Serranidae; genus Plectropomus; species Plectropomus leopardus. The sequence continues at coordinate 36,686,024 of NC_056467.1, forward strand.
GAGATAAACCACTAATTATCATAGCAACATGCTTACATGCCACAATCACTTTCAGCGTTCAAACAAAGAGCGATAGGGATGGTTTGTTCGAGGAAACTGTCTATTGACTTCAAACATACTCTAATGTCTTTGATCGATGTGTTGTGATTAAAGACGGGCCAGAAGTCGTCAGAACTGTTAAATAATTCGGGATTACACTTTCACTTTTGGGTGACATAAAGGTTTACATTGGTAATAGATCCTATTCTCGTACAAACCAGCAAGCTATATGGCAGAATATTGGGTTAACAAGCTAATATTATAATAAGTGATCACTTTTGTTCACCTGCAAAACGCCAATTATTTGAAACCCTTGACGTGAGGCAGCCTAAAAACAGTTCAGGCAGGTAAATACTGGTTTCTAGCTAGTTAATGCTAGCTGACTGGCTGGCTAACGTTAACATTTAGCCTTCAAACATGCCTGTGCGAGAAAACCCACAGACTAACCCTTTAATATTAACGCTGAAATGTTTGCGCAACATCAAACAAGGCTGTCCGGCCGTTTCGACACCACTCCTCGTGATATGACCCTGATGTTTGAAACCAGATAGCCAACGTTAGCTACGGCGGTACGTTAGCATTTTGGGACTAATATTAGCGGCTAACTAGCTCAGCTTGCCTAACTACCTTAAGCACAAAGGACTTGCTCAAAATAGGCAAATGACAACAGGGTAACGTGTTAGTAATATACAGCAGGCAAAGAAGCGCAACCACAGGTATACCATCGTTAACAAGAACAAACAAATTGACAGGACAAACACAAAACGCTAACATTAGCTTGGGCTAACTGGTTAGCTCGCTAGTTAGCAACCTAATGCTGACGTTATGATATGTGATGCCTGGTCGATCAAAGGCCCATTTAAACCAAAACAGACGGCACACAAAAGCAAGCCAGTGTAAAAATACATGCTCCGAGTACAAAAAACTCACCGCTTCCACAGCGTGCTGGAGAATGGACGTGAATTTAGAGAACATTTTGTTCTTCGACTGGACTAGTTTCTCCCGAGAAGACCTAGAGAATTCCTCTATCTTCTTCTTCCTGTTGCTACCGCCTCGATCCAGATTGGAGGTTTCATATACTGACCCTTGTAACGAAAGAATAAAGGTAAGCAATAAAATCGTAACACGTTGCTGGCCACGGGTCTTCGCAGGCCTGGCACAGCCACTGTAAACAAGACGTCTACAGACTCAAGTAACGTCTGCTCACTTTGGACACGGTGGCACTTCCTTCGCCAAAACGCAGCCGCTTTTCGCCAGCAGGGTGCGCGAGGACACAAGGCACCGGCTTATAATGACTGACAACGATCAATGCATACAAATGAAGACAGCAACCAATACATTCAATCAGAGAGGATGATCAATATTCTTGGAAACAACGACCACTAAGCCCACTTTAAAACTAAAAGCAAGTATGGGATTCCGATACACAAGCAATATATGTTAAAGTTTAGACCCCTGGGGTAAAAACTGTGGTTCGTTACAGTCACTCTGATGCCAAGAGAATTGTAGAAAACATAGATAAGTACCAGCACAAATGTGTTGTGTTATGTCAAAATATAAAATAGAAATTCAGTAAACATTAGAAATATTACCTCAAGTATGTAAATATAACTAGCACTAGTATGTGAATTGTGAATATATAAAAGTATATATATGTATAATGTGCTGAGTATGTTAAGTGTGTAGAAATATAAAATAAAGATACTGTAATAGTAAGAAATACTAGCACTAGTGTGTGAATATTTACAATTATGAATCATGTGCTGAGTGTGTAAAATAAATAAAACTATGCCTTATGCTACAATGCATTGTATAAAAATAGTGTGTAAAGTTAGAAATATTAAATATGTCATGCTACAATGTACAACACATATATAACCTAGGCTGCATGAGTAAGGGGAACAATAATATAGACAATATGGATAACACATATTTAGCTCACATTCAAGAGTTGAAAGAATAATTTGAATAATTGCAAAGAATTGCTAAAGCCTAGTCGAGTTATTGCACCAATGATCACAGTTAAGACTAGGGTTAGGAATGGTTGACTGTATATGCTGTAATACACGGGCTATTTCTCTGATATTGCAATTTTTCCCATAAAAAAACTGAGGTCATAATTCCTTAAACTGTCACAGATTTTAGACTTAAGTTAAGGAATCCAGGTGATCAATAGATCGCCTAATATATTTCTTAAAGTATCCGGATTAATGGGGAAAATTAATAAAAACAACATGCATTGCTCTAGAGTGCCTGTCAACTTTGTGATTTAGCCCAACTACCACGTCCAGAACAGCACAGTCATCCCAGACAAAAAAGTAGGCTAACCGGTTTCACGTTTAAGCGACCCGACGGCAGCTGCACGCGAGGAATTACAAGAATGGTTTAATTTATAAATCAGTAATTATCTGATATAATGCTCAAATATGGACATAAACTTGTTGGAAAATAAGAAGGATGCTGTCTGTTCCAGGACACGCCCTGTCGCTGGAAAGTGCTCTCTCCATCGCGCAGTCTAGTCCAGTCTACCAAATCGCAGGCGGTATGCTTCCTTGCGTTTAATCCCAATTAAATGACAACCGAAAACTTAAAGTACAGATAATATCAGGTTGTCAACCGGTCTTTTTCCTCTCCTTTAAAGCTGCACCGGGGCATCTCCTCCTGGTAATCTCGGCAAAAGAAAAGAGAGCCTCTACCTACCGGGCATGTCTGCTAGAGGTGAGTATCTTTTGCCGCAGAAGCCTTCATAACAATACATATAGAGGGAAAAAGTCTCTTAATTTTAAGGGAAGGAGGGGGGTCTTGGTTCAGGCATGGATGCACTGAAGAAGAGAGCCCATAAGCGTCGTCTTTCGGAAGGATCAGGCTGTGATAATGACACTGTTATTGTAAGTAGGTTACACCGGCACATAGCTGAAACTACAGCTTCCACTGACTGCTGCAGCCTTTTCTATACAGCCTGCAACTTATTCTGTTCATATGAACACTCTTGCAACCTATAGATAGATCACACCTTTTAAAAAAAAACCCCAGCTGTGATAATGAACCTCCTCTGATTGCTGTTTCTTTTAACATTTGATGCTGTTAATCAGGGATGATGCAAATTATTAGTTAAAGGATGCACACACCTTAATTGTTGCCTAAATGAAAGCTGTCGATGGAGGACTTGTAGCACATGATGTTTATTCTTAATTGGTTTGTTGATACAATGGAGTAGTGGAAATTCGAGGGTTGTTGTCCTTGGTGAGGTGACAAAAATCTTTTGGGAAACAGATGCAAAACTATAATTTGGTGCAACGATCTCAACCTGTCTGAGTGAGGAAGATGCTTTCATTTATTGCTGAGCATTAATCAACTTACATGTGAAAACAGTGCAGGTGGAGCGTGTTAGTACCCATCAGGTGGACCTATGTGGATTTGTGTCAGGTGACTTCTTGCAGAAGAGAGAAAGAGCCTCCAGCTGTTCGGGCTGTACGTTGTTATGAGGCGGTCTGTCTGGCTGAGAGCTGGATAGAAGCAGAGACAATCACCTTAAGGGGTAACTTAAAATATTTTTCAGCCTGGACCTTTTTTCCTATGTTTTTATGTCTAAGTTAAGTATTAAGACAATAGTTTTTTAAAATTGGTATTTTTAAAATTATTTATTATTTTAAATTATGGCAGCCACAAAGCTACCAAGCCAGTGCCGCTAGTATACCGCAGGGTGGCGCTAGTTGGCACGAGATGCCGGGAGTTCCCACTGCAAGCTGCCACGAGCCGTCACCGGCAGTAGAGGGATCAGCTCAGTTTAAAGGAGATAAAAAAAGGATGTCTACATTTGTTCTAAGGTAAGGCATCATATTGTTCGCAAATTTGCTGCAAGTGACAAGTATAGCTATATAACCCGATATAACCTCATACACAATGTCGCAGCATTGTGTAATGTCACCGTCGCAGCAAACTTTGCTCATTAACGTTAGCTTAAGTTAGCTTACAGCAGCTAACATTATGGACAACTTAAGCTTCGTAAGGCTAGCACGTCATGTCGTCTGTTTAATGTAGTCTCGGTGTGTTTTTTTCTTTGACAGGCTGGCAATAGTATTAACTGCAGCAAAAGGTTGGCGTTAAAGCTCACCCAACTGAAAACCATTGACGTTAACTTAGCTATAACATTACGAAGAAAGCAAAGGCTGGCTAACGCTAACACCGCGGCGTCATGAAGACACTTGATGGCTTCTGTGTGAAATACAGAGTGTCTGTCCCCAAAGCTCTGTATCGCCTCTTTGGATATGTTTTTGACACTGACAGCCGCCACTGTTAGCTTAGGTAGCGCGCCAATTGTTTGTCCAAGTGAGCTAAGGGGAGGGGGGTTGGCGATAGGTCAACTGTGTACCCTCAATGTATGTCCACTAAAAGTTCTTGTTTTGGCCACTGATAGACTCAGCTTTTTGTTAGAAGTGTCTGATAACATTATAAGAAGGTTCCACACAGAGGTAGAAATTTCGGTTAAAGCGTGAGATCCTTTTTGTTTAACCAGGAACAGCCCACAAATTACCACTGTCCAACACAGTTTAAATAAACAGTAATTTGAGCATGTATAGAACCAGCATATTTTCACAACTAACAAGGAATTAAGGGTTTATTTCAATCAAACCAGAGTCGGTGATTGTTGGAACAGTGGAAAGATGAATCAAGATGGGCTCTGTGAGTTTGATTCTGTTTATTTTTGTCAACTTTGAATTAAGTGTGTTTTACAATCATAAAATTATTATTTATTTATACGAAGTCTGGTGAGTTTGACAATGGCAATTCTAGGCCGTTTCTGGCTAAACAAAAAGGATCTTACTCTTTAACAAAAGGGTCTATTGTTACAGGGATCCTTTATATAATATTGTCAGACACTTAGAATAATAATCTGAGCCTCTCAGTGGCAAAAAGAAGCATTTTATTGGTCGTACATTGGCGGTGCACAGCTTCGCAGCTGCCACTTTTGATGTCACTTAGACACACAAAAATGGGAAGAAAGGGTCCAGGTTTAAAAATACTGACATTACACTTTAATGTTATTATATAAGATCTGCAGTGGGATTCATCATGATGGGCCTGATCCTTATCGGGGTAAAACATTTATAAAGAAGCTAAAGCTGTGTAGCATGTCACTCCTCTTCAAACTCTGTATAGTTGAGCCTGTGTAGCAAGACGGCTTCTCCATCACTGCTGTGTCCTATCTGTCCTCCATGGCTACTGCTGGAGATCGATGGAGCTGAGAGCCCACCGTTTTCTTGACAGCCCCCCTGTGGTACATAGATCTGATTAGCCCGCTTAAGTCCCTGCATAGAGCCAATCATTATTCATAAGACCCCTACAGCATTTAGCCCCGACAGTTGTGCTAATTACCTCTGTGTTGGTTACATGAATGGGAGGTTATGAATTTATAATCACAGATAAATCTGGCACATTGATGCAAAAAAGATAACAATATGTCAAATCACATAGATATTTGTCATGGTCCAGGCTAAGTCAATGTCTTTTTTCAACTGCACTAATTACACTATGTTTCACAATAATTAACAAGAGGACATAGAGTGTTTGTACAATGATAATAAATCAGAATATATTTTTCCCATATTCTAGTCTTTGCAGAGAATCTAAACATCAGTCCTATTATATTTTGGGCACTCCAAATGTATTTTGATTAATTTTCACTATGTTTCAACAAAAAAAATTGATAAAGGATTTTACATTTAAGTAACTGCTCAAGCAAAATGCCAAATATTTTTCATTCCCAACTTTCCATTTATGAGGATCTGCTGCTTTTCTTTGTCATAAGTTAATACATTTAATATCTTTGGGTTGTTGACTGTTGGTTGGCCATTTGAAGTCATCCCAGGGGGCTTTAAATATTGATGATTTGCTATCATCATACTACTTACTACTACTTTATTTTCATGATATCAATATATAGCTGCAGGCTAAGCTTACATAGTTTCTGTGTTATACCAGTAATCCTACATTAAAAAAATCTAAAGACAAGATCTGAAACCTGTTAGCTGATTTTACTTCCCATAGAAACAAGAAATTAAAAAACGTCTCAAATGACTTCACTTTGCCCTCCTAGTATGCATTTATGATCACCAGCCCCTCCCGTAGTTGTCCAGCAAGCATCAGCCATTACCGTGCTCTCAGTCTTGCAGTCGCCAACCCCCCACCTCTCTCAGCACAAGGCCATCAGCTCTTACCTTGGTAGTGATGCCCTTCCATTAGCCACCCCACCTCATAATACACCCTTGCGGCCATACTGCTCTATGTGGACCTTTCAGTGTCATCATATTTCCTGTGTTGCTTTCTTTTGGCTGCGTAACTTCTTTTTAAAATAAAACCCTTTTTAAAAATTACATTATTATGGGATGTTTACAGAGCACATAGTGCTTTTACATTATTTTCTACCTGTGGGCAGGCAACTGAGCATTTTGGCCACAGCCACTGAGAGTTAATAGCATTTTTCAAGGTCACCTAGGTAGTGGCATTTAAGGGGTGTTGGGACATTTCTTATCAGGTTTCTCCTACAGTACATTCTCCCTCTTGGTGTGGGAAATCCCCTTAAACCTACCGCAGTTATGACATTTAACATAATCTGGTCATTTGTTGTTATAGTTTGCAGTTCTGCTACCATTGGTCCTCTGCTGTTTGGTTTGGACATTCATATATGGGTGAATTTATTGTTCCTCTCGGCCCATTTAAGCCATTTATCTCTGCTCCAGCGCAGAATCTTAAAACAACATGTTGGGCGGCAGAGTTCTCACATATGTGGGCCAATATTGTTCATCCAGTTTTCTGCTACTCCTGGGCTGTTTGTATAAGTTGGCATGTCATATTTTATATTGGACCGTTTTGAAAGCATTGTAGTAAAGTGTTCTGAATTTGTGTATTTCAGGGTTTTCTTTCCCTAATAAAAAGTCAGCTGATTCTTAGCAACATAAATCAGAGTTCAGCAAGGTTTAATTGTTGAAAATGTTAATATTTCAGGCCTGTGATCACAATCAATATGCACAAAAATCACCCCGAAAGCTAATGGCGCCCTGTAAAGCCGTGTTCAGCTCAGCGTGATGTAATGACGTTCTGTCTGTTTTAGCCACTTGTTAGCAACCGTCATTTTAAAGACGCATAAAAGCATCAAAGTTCATGAGTGGGGTATTTACTGATGTATTTCATGTGGAACAAAACGTGAAAGTCTCTTCAGCTAGTGTTAACTGCGGACGTTATTTCAGGCCTCTAACTAAAAACACAGTCAAAAAACACATTGACAAGGTCTAAAGTCAAGGAGCCTAATTCATTTCTGTGTTTTGGGACTCAGTAGTGGGGTTAAAAAAGGAGGGAGGGTTAGACTTGCTATTTCTTTTGTCAAAAAATCAAAAGAAAAAAGTCAAAGGCACACTGTTTTGCAAAATTTAATAAAATCCTTAAATAAATTGGCTTAACGGCTTTGTGTTTCAGCTCACAGTTTTCGTCAGGGCACGTTAAAACAAGTGGCAGCTCACAGATATACCACGGCTGATGTCAGGTGTCAGGCAATCAGAGCAGCACTAGATAACTGTCACAGGTGCAATCAATGAAGTTAGTCTACAGACACTCAGGTCAACTCCGACAAAGCAGCAGATACATCACACAATCAGCAACATCAGATACAGGCTGCATAATTCCATGCAAAACATCAATTAATAAATAAAAATATACACAATTTGTACAGGGTACATGAGTCCTCAGTATAAGTAAGAGATGACTAGCGAGCTAACCTTTGCAAAAACAGTGTGCCATTGAATGTTTTGACGTATTGACAAAAGAAATAAGTCATTTTTGTCCTTTAATTCAAAGAGCACATGTTTTTGAAACGTACACATAGTGCTCCTCAGCCAGACTTTTTCAGTACTGGGATAGTCTATAAATTGGTACTTTACTGCTCCTCTCTTTTATCCCCATCTCAAATACAAAGACTGTTCTTTTTTTCCAGAAGTCAGATCTGAAAATAATCAATGCATTTTGATGTCTGGATCACTTTAAATTACTGGCAACATAGAAAGTCCTCCCTTCTTCAGTCTTGCCCTGCTCTGACCTCCTCCTCCCCCTCCTCCCCGCCCTTTCCTTGAGCGGGGTAAGCACATCCTGCACAGCGTACCTGTTACACTGCAGTGTAATCTGGACGATCAGTGGTAGATGGAAAAGGAGGCACGGCACCATTCTGCAGTAACTTAATCTGGTGCCTCATCCTTATCCGACCACTGGAGAGGGCTGCTCATGCTCCAACAGCACGACCCTCTGCATCAGCACTTTTCTCTGTCTCTGTGTGTGTCCGTGCTGTATGTGCGAACAAGGCGGTTGGTGTGCGCGCGCATGCATGTGTCCTGGCAAAAGCCTGAATAATTGATGAGGAGGGGAAGGAGTGAAAGCGCTGCCGGACGGGACGGTGTGTGTGGGAGTGTGTAGAGATGGGGGAGAGGGATACAGTGAGGCAGGAGCCTGGCTACGACGGGCTCTGCAACTACGCCCAAAAAATCACCTCTTGCTTCGGACTGGATGGTAAGACAGGGAGGGGGGGACAGATGAAGAGGAGGGGTGTGTTTCTTCTAGTGTGAAGCAGGATGCAGGAACGGCAGAGGCTTGGAAAATGTTTGGGATGCGATTTGTGTGCGCGTCTGATTTTTCTGTGTGCAGGGACAGCAGTCGTGTGTCCTGAGCATGTTATGTGTTGATTTGCGAGTCGTATCAAAGCTACAACAGAGTGGATGACAATTGGAGGGCAGTGCCTCACTGCAGCAGAATAGCATGTCCTTAGCTACCCTGAGGTCCATGTGTCTGCATGTGTGGGTGTAAGAGTGTTCGTCTTCTTGCTCATGCCTCACCATCACACTTTATCTTTACTCTTAAGTGAAACGCAGGCTTTCTGAATGAAGGCGTGCTTGTAAGCGGAACCTGAATTAAGTCAAATTCATTAACTTGTGAAGATGGAAATAGTAGTTAGCTAAGCTCCAGCCATCCCCTCTTTGTGCACCCTCTCAGACGAAGAGGAAAATCATTAATTTTGAAGTGCAGGCCAAGCCCGATATCTCCAGACTAAAACGATATTTTGTGCTTTGTCATTGTCTGCTGTGCTTTTCATCATGCCTGCGTACCTCCATGATTTATTTAATTTCCTGGGAGAGAGTGGATAGCTGTGATTAGCTTTATCTCTTTGATGAATATTAGATGTCAAGGAAGGTTTTCCTCTGTTTTTATACTTTCAGACATTAACCTGTGTATGTATGTAGGAGACAATCTTATCTTAGCTGCAATGTGTTTTCATAGTTGAAAAGAATGTGATGTTTTAAGTTGGTTTAAAACAGCACTGGTGTTTGGGGTTATATTGTTTTGTGGAATTTGTTCAGATTCTCCCTCTGCGTCATTTATCTTTTCACTTTCCACCAGGAAGACTCAAAATTTACCTCTCGCTGAACTCACATTTCCAGGGAAGGTGAATGCGTCTTTGAGTCAAAAAAAAGAGTACTTGTAAAAATTCAGTAGCTCAATATTGTGTTATACGGATTTGGCTTGTCTAGAAAACACTCTAGATGTTCTTGCACAAACAAATTCATCCCAACATTAGATGGTTTGAAGATTAAAAACTCAGAACATGCCCTCTTACTAAGTTACCAAATCTTCCAAAATCCTATTCCTGATCATTTTAGCTGATAATTTAGAGCCACTGCTGGCATTTCCGCTTCAGTGCTGATAGTGTCTTTTATTGTGAAGGATCCTGCTGATGATTAACAGTGGGTTTGTGCATTGTTGGCTGGAGGAATGACCTTGCTAGCTGTTGACCTTGTAAAGGACTGGCAGACTTCCAAGGCAGTCTACCCTGAAGTATGTCTTGGATCACTGTGATGCTGCAAGCTGATATGCATCCATTCGGTTAATGCAAAGCAAATTCACTCAAAAACACACTTTGTGAGCATAAAAGGATCTTGTTTAAATGAGCTGCACGCACCATTCAGAGCATAACTATGATTCAAAGGTTGTCTCCATGCAGCTCTCAACATGGAGGTGGTTGAGCCGGCAGCTAGCAGCTAATGGTGCTAAGGTGCGAAGAGTGCTAACCACAGCAAATGTGCTGACAGAGCTAAAAATGGTAAATGACCAAAAGCCCCATTTTTGCAACAGCTCATTTACCCAACAACAAACCTCAACTACTCTGAAGTCCCTATTTCTCTAAAGTTACACACTCCTTGCCATTAGTTTCAGTTGTCCGACAGTGTTTAAACCACCGTTCCTGGGAGTTTTTACCGACCCTTTGTAGCCTTTTCAGCATAATTTGAGCCACCGAAACCAAGTATTTTTCACAAATTCATGTCTGCTTTCCCAGCTGCTTTTGCACCACCAAACACTTTTCTGAGCCATAACCAAGTGTTTTTTTGCGCCTAAATATCACCACACCTTCACCACAGCATTGTTGACAAATGTAATGTATCTGTAGTTCAGAGAAATGCACAATGCAAAGATTCACGCAATTGGGTTGTCTAATTGCATGGAGTGTGTATTTTCGGAGAAATGGAACTTCAGAGCAATGAGCTTTAGTTTTTTTGGCCTTCCAAGAAATGGTTTCTGGTCCAGTGGGATATTTTTCTGACAAATAGGTTTTCTGAATTTTGGGCCATGGGATAAATGGACAGTTCCTGGTTTGGTGGGGCATTATCAGCAGTACCACCATATGAGTGCAGAACAGAGTGGTGGTGCTTACTTAGCCAGTGGGGTGGCCAGTGTGTTGCACTAACATGCACTTGCAAAACAAAAAAACAGAGCGGCTCAGATTACAACACACACGGAGGGAGCATGACTTTATTCTCTGCTCAAGACACCATTAGCCTACAATGTTTTTACACTGCAAGTAGTTGTTTGCTGTTATGTCAGTGTTCTAAAATGCTGCATACAGCTCTTTAATGTCTCACTTTTATCTAAAATGTAGCTCACAGAAATAAACAATGTGCTTGCCTTTTGAAAGGTCTGACAGAATCTCATCTCTTCATTGGACACGTGAATTAGAAGAGCAGTGATTGGGATGCACATGAGTCACATCAGGTATAGAGACTCCCCCCATACACTGTCCCAGCCTGATGAAGAGCTACCTAACCCCACCCAGAAGATAATCATAGGCTCGACGTCAGCCCTAAGCTGCTTAAGGCACTAGGCTGGTTGGGCTGAAGACACTCATAGTGTAAGCTTCTTTCCCTGTTTCTCACTCTGCATCTACCTGCGGCAGAGTGCTTTGTCATACATGCCGCCTGCCGTTTGGCGTCCCCACCTCAAGGTGGACATCAGCGCTCCACGTCTAATGTCCACCGCAGATCTGAAGTGACAGGTGGAGGGTTTCAGGACAGGAGAAGTTTCCACAGGAGGCCTCACTGGATGTTGCCATGATTTTATGATGAGCTGCCGTGAATTCGCCCACCAAGCTCTGGCTCCTTTGTTTCCATTTCGTGCCTCAATGAAGAACCCATGTTCTTGATGTCCAAAGGCGACTGGATTTCAGAGCGGGTCTGAGCCCGACCCTGGCCGACGTCTACCAACAGTGCTTCACCCTTCTCTGTGGGACAACCGAAGGGGACCGGGGTGCCACCATGCCCACTCTGCCCAATCTCAACAGCCTGGGCAAGCTGTGCAGCTCCAGCCGCAGCCACAGTGTCGACCGCGTCCGGGTGAAACGCAAGAGCTCGGTCAAGCGCATGTCCATCATCGAGGATGGGCACGTGGCTGAGGTCCTTTACCTCATTCCTAAACAATATATGGAGCAGCTGCCCTACCTCGACCCAAATGAATATTATCTGAGCGAGAGGCTTAACGAGGTCGCTACAGGTAGGACAGGAGAAAGACGCATCCATTCGAATCATGTATTCACCCATCTCCCACTGCATCCATCCATCCAAGCTGTGGCTGACTCCAACAACAGTCAACTTCAGTGATGATTGTTTAATCAATGAGTGAATGGGAAAAAATGAAGAAAGCTGTTGCACTGATTTACAGGGAGTACTATGAGAAATAGTATTTGTCTATTTTTTGACACATTTAATTTACATTACATTTATTTTATTTTCTTCCATCCACTTTCCTCTCGTTACCTGCTTTTCCCTTCAGCAATTGTTTGTTGATGCCATGAGGGGCTGCTGTTTTGGTCCCGTACTGCAATTTGGCAGCACTGCTTGGCATTTTGTTTACAAGTAGGTGTCTGAAAGGGAATTGATTAGTCGTTGCTCAAAGATTAATTCATTTTAATTGGATGACAGTGACCTGTTGAGGCTTTCCACATCTGACCTGTGCGTAGATCTCCTGTGTGCGACTTGCACAACCACAACTACCTGACGCCAAAAAGTGTTGCCGCAAAAAAGAAATTAATCACTGTCCTATCCATAGTTATATAATGCAAACGCATATGCAAGGGCGGACCTGCTGCATTTTGCCAAGCAACAGTACATGAGGAAGCAACATGGTGGCTTACATCAGGATTACAACATGGGCATGAGGACAAATCGAGATTTTCTAGACCTTATGTATTTTCTGATAGCATGCCAGGCACAGTAGTAAAAGCATCATTGCTTGGCACTTAGTTGCAAAAACTGTGGGCAGCAGCAACTTCTTCTATTTTGCAGTGAAGGTTTGATTTTGACTTAATAGCTAAGGTTCACGGAAGCTTTGTGCACTGTGCAGAGTGACCCCGGATCAAAGATCACACAGGCCAAGGCTTATGCAGCTAAAATCTATCAAACAGTGACAGTGACAGTCAATCGCTGCTTATTCTGTGAGTTCTGCATAGGTCAAGCCTGGGTCATTTGACGGCTGTTTTCAATTTTGTGGGTAAAAGTCTTCCGTGTCTTTCCTAAGACCCGATATCTGTAAAAAAAATATTGTTACAAGACTTTTTTATTTACCGTTACCCTTTTCTGAATGTTGCTCACAGTTTCCACACTGCAAACGATGCTGCATTATTTCACTTGTTGAGTGCTTTTTAATATATATGGCTCTGACTCTGCTCCCCAGCTGGTGTCATCCAGAGGTCACTAAGTCTTTGACGATACCTCAAAGAAGAGGCTGCACATGAGACTAAGTCCGCATGTGCAGCCTCCTGTGGATTGTAGAATAAAAAATGTGGTTTTATGTTTGCAAATTGTTGAAATGCTTAGAAAAAAGGGAAAAATGAGCCAGTGTTTTAGTGAAAACACAGGAATGCTAATGCAACTTGGGTGAAATACACTTTGAAGGAGGTTGCGCATGATTGCTGTTCAAAAGGGTTCTCATTGTGTTTTGTAACCTGTTTTAAAATAGATACAAGCTGGTGAAGAGTCTGTCATTATCCCATAGAAAGGCAGGTCTGTCTGTGCTATCTAAAAGCGTTGAGGGGTTCATCCTGGTTGCACTGGCACGCTATGTGTCTGTCGGATTAGTAGAAATGCGCAAATCATCAACCAGGGAATAGGATGTGTAGTTACAAGTATTTACACAAGCATTCAGTATGCATGTGTATGTCTGCGTGTGTCTTGTCTGGCATCCCGCAATCCTAATTTTAATCCCAGGGATAACTGTGCAGTACATCCACACAGACCACCGTTGTTTACTGTAAATGTGACCTTAGTCTAGCTTCACCACTCAAGGTAGGGGTCTATAACTGTAAATTATACGGCCTTAATTACATGCTAAACGCTAACAGTGCTTAATCTGCATTGATATGAGGGATGTTCAGTGTATAGTCCCCCAGCCGGGTTATTAATGGACAGCCAGACATGGATGATCCATAGGTGAGCCAAATACAGTAGAAACCTTTCATCCATGGATAATAGGCTTTGCTACTCAGGAATTGCTCTTGGCAAGCCTTGTGTAGCATGAATGTCCAGCAGCTCCTACAGACATTATTAAAAGAGGCAAAAATTACAAAAACTCCATTACAGTATTATGAGAAGGCACAGTCTCTGGACACTCTTTGTGTGACATTAAGAAGTTAGTGGCCACATTGTAAACCTCTAATTTTCTTGCAGGAAGTGGTTTTTGACCATCTAAAATTTGGAAAGCCAGTCAAGTCCTTGGTCATCACAAGCTCATTACATAATTCTCTTCCTTCATAATAAAAAAAGAAAGGGTGGAGTGCTGAAGACATTTCCGCTAACTATTTTTACCGTTTGCCTCACTTGGCATATCTCCACATCCTGATGAGAAGAAAACGCCCCTGTGCAGAGTGATGCACGTCGTTGGGCATCCAGCAGGTGGCACAGTTGACACTGCAGTGGATGAATGCATTATGAATGCAAAATGGGATGCCTGCATCAGCAATTACAGAGGTGGTGCTGATGCAAAACTATTCCTCCCCCTCAGCCACAGAGAGCAGTACAGCGGTAGCTCCAGCATGGGACAGATGGGTCAATGACTGTGGGCTTTCTAATTGCTGCTGGTGTGACATGGATGAGTTATTTCTGAAATCATATCGTCTGTAGCTCACACATTGAAGTGTGTGTAAACACTGGACTGTTCCCCTGCTATGTCCCAGCTGGTTGTCAGTGGATGCCTCCCCTGGAGGCAAATAAGAAACTTTATTACTAGTTGTATTGCAGAGCTTTTAGTCAGGCCTGAGTGAAACAGTATTTGTTTATAATTTCACACATTTTGCAGATGCACACTGTAGGTGTAGCATAAAAGCAGTTACAGTAATGCACAGGGTTTTTGAGACCTTATATTACTTTGTACAAAGAGTGTGTACTTTGACATTTAAGAGTTAAGTCTCTGAAGTGAAGTTGAAAGGAAATCTTTCATTTGATCATTTCCAGTGGTGAAAGAAGTATTGAGATCTTTTACTGAAGTATAAGTAATATTAATGCAGTGCAGAAACACTCTGTTACTCTGCATCTAAATGTTCACTTGAGTAAAAATGCATAAGTGTTAGCATCAGAATATACTTAAAGTCCTTAAAGCAGAAGTACCCATTATGCAGAATGTGGTCCATTTCAGAATAAAATCTATCATATCATTGGATTATAATTTTTGATGTATTAATGTGTTCATCACTTGAGAGCTTAGAGCTGGGCAAATTTACTTGATTTCTTAAAAACACGGGAAAAAGGCAGTGAAAGTAGAAATTACCCAAAAATGATCAAGAAATTAGTAAAAAGTACAAGAAAATTACCTAAAAATTATTTTAAAACCATAAACAAAAACTAAACAAAACAAAAAAGAAAGTAAAAAGAATTTAAAAATAAAAACTTTCTGTAACACAATTTTAAATTTGTAATTGCGACAAGAAGAAATATTGTTTTTCCCTAGCTTTTTTTTCTTTTTTCCCTAGCTTTTTTAAAATCATTTTTAATTCTACTTATCTATTGCAGTGCCTGGAACATCTCTTACAATGTGGCTCGTTGCCTTTTTTGCCGTGTTTATGAAAGAAGTTGAACCAATTTGCTCAGTGTTTAAATATTTAAATTCTTGTGAGATGTGTCTGAATGCAGCACAAGAAGAGTGATGGCACTTCAGGTTTCAAATGTTTGAAGGGATTGTTCAGTTTCCTTTAATGGTGTTTGTGTGGACTACCTTTTCCTTAGACAGTATATTACATACACTAGATATCAGTCAGCACACCCTCAGTTATGAGAATTCTACAATTCTACAATTTCATTTAGCAGACGCTTTTATCCAAAGCGACGTACAACACAAGCAAGAATTTAGGGAAAAAACCCTTAGTAAGTGCAAAAAGTGCTTCAGGTGTGAGAAGAAGGCTAAAGTCCAACATTGAAGCTGGAATTCTACTAATGGGGGTCAAAAACAAAACATATTTAAGCCATCTACACAAAGTTAATATCTGTTTAACTGTATTCCATATTGTGATTATTTTATACTGCTTTACCGTAATGATTTCCAGTGGGGAACTGAAGCTGTTATATTGCTCTCTTCGAAGCCAGACTCCATTGAGAAAAACAGAGATTTAACATTCCTGAACACAGGATCTGCTGATCTATCACTGACTTGATCAGTTAGTTTGTTGGTGTTATTGTGTGACTCTGGTATTTAAAAGGGGTTAATTCAGATTCACTGAAGTCACACAATAACACAAACAAAATAACTGTTCAAGGCAAAAAATGGACCAGCAGCTCTTGTGTTCAGCAGGCTAAAATTACTGTTTTTGTCAGTGGAGTCTGGTGGCTTTGACAAGAGCATCGATGAGGAACTGAAGCTGCTAACGGCTATCTGACGCAGTAAAAATGCACGCAATATAGCATACACTTAAACTAATATTGCTTTTTTATGAGGCTAAAATAGGTTTTGTTGCTGACCCCCATCCCCATGCTGCTTAGCTTCTGTGCAGCTGGTAAACATACTGCTAAATCTATCCAGCTTAATCTATTTTAATACAATTATTAGTTGGTTATATCTTTTATTCATGCTCAGAATCCATGAAGTAACTAGTAACAAAAGCTATCAAATAAGTCCAGTGGAGCAAAAAGTATATTTGTTACCACGATGGAGTGGAGTAGAAATATTTAAGTAGCAAAAAATGTAATACTCAAGTAAAGTTCAAGTACCTCACGCTTTACTTAAGTACAATACTTCAGTAAATATACTTAGTTACTTTCCACCACTTGTCATTTCAGCCGCAGATAATAAAAGAGCTGGTGTCTTCACCAGGCTCAGCCAGGAACGTGCTCTCCCGTGCTCTCTGTAATTGGATTTCAGACTATCTACTAAAGATATTAACACAAAGCCCATGCCAAAGATCACGATAAGTCTGGCCTTTAACCTCAAATGGCCCGTCTTACCCTTGCATGCAGTGGTCATACAGTTCAAGGCACATGGAAGCGGTGCGATTATTATCAACTTAGGCTGTCACTCAGGGTGAGCCTGGCTCACGGCATGATAGTCAGGTTGACAGCGTTGATCGGATCAGATTAGATAACCCCTTTTTTATATTATTCTTAACACTGCAGTGCAGATAATATTCTGAAAAAAGTGCTTATCATTTAGGGAACTCTTTGTGAACTGTGGATAATGTGTTTAATACATCTTTTATTTAGGTTAAATTATTCATTTTGTTGCAATAACCACCTCCAGTTGCTGTCACGAAGCAATTCCAGAAGAAGTCAGTCTTCAAACTTTTGTTTGAGGATTTTAGGGCTTCTGAATACATATTTTTTTCACTGTCAAATACGTTAATTTCCATTAAATTGAACCAATCTTTCAGCGCAGCAGGCTAATTACTGCACTGAAAAGAGTAATTGCTGCCCTGTTGGAATAATAGAAAATCTTTGTTGAGGTGTGTGTTATACTGCACGGTGATGTGGTGAACGGTCATTCCTGGTAAAAATCAGTTTGATGAAGTTTTTAATCATGGAATAGAGTTTATCTTCATTTTCAGGGTGCCATACGTTCACAGCATACCACACAGTTTGCAGTGGAAGTTGACGTGTTATGCGGACAAGGAGAAAAGAAGAGAGTCTGATATAACAGATATCATTAAACGTGGTCTTTACTAGAGTTTTTCTTTACATGCATGTGTGTATTACTGTTGTTATGTGCTTAAGGGGGTCTGTTTAGTGGATTTGGGGTTGCAGCAGCAGCCACCTGGTTGCTGCAATGAGGAGGCGGCTGACACAACAGAGGGGCTGAGAGAGAGAGGGAGCAGGAGGGGAAGAGGGAGGAGGTGGAGGAGGAGGAGGAGTGGGCAGAGGAGGAGGAGGAGGAGGAGAGGGATGGGAGGAAAACAGGCAGTCGGGAGGCAAACCCCACGCTGTAGCAGCTTTTTCGGGAGGAGAGCTAGGCAGCGCCTACACCTCTCTCTCTCTCTCTCTCTCTCTCTCTCTCCCTCTCTCCATCTCTCTCTCTCTCTCGTGTCTGTTTTTGTGCTCTTCGGTCTTGACTAAAAAAAGGAACTAGCAGCTCCCGTGTTGCTGCTGATCGATACCCGGAGCCTTTTCTGGTGCAGAGTTACCTCAATTTCCAATGGTCATGGTCAAAGAAAAAGGTATTCCAGCAGCTGTGGTCAGACTGTGTGTGTGTGTGTCATGTGTGATCTTGTTTTGCTCGCTGGTGCTGTTGACTGTCTGCGGTGTGGATGTGCAGCATGTCCAGTTGGATTTGCACTGCCGTGTCTGGCTGAATAAGATTGAGTTTGAGTGAATTCTTAGTCTCTGATTTGATTATTTTTAGACGTGTGGATGCAGTCACGGCGATATCTTTATGTGGGTGTGTGTTGCTTGCAAGAAGCATGACTAACGGCACGGCATAAATGTGCTTCTTCAATATATCAACATTTTCTCTCTAGTTATGAATGTGCTACGCCCTTCTCGGTACTCTCGAGCAGCTGATGCTCGGGCTGGAGTCTGCTTAATTTGGCAGCGTCAGTCTTTATGTAAATTTATGCTGGAACAAAGCATCTGGCTCGTCATACAGGAGCTTGACTTGGGGGTGATCATTTGCAGATTGTTGCGGGTTAAAACAGACTGTTTTCTCATGCAGGGTGAACGTAACGGTAACATGTAAAGAGGGAAAAGTGGAGCACTCGTGCAGGGATCCTCACTGCGCAGAGCGGTGGACCTGCACTCTCTCTCTTGCTCTCTCTCTCTCGCGCTGTCTGCAGCCGTTGCTATGGCGACCATCTAAAAGGTACACTCCATTGTTGTCAGCTGTGGCCTCATTCATAGTGTCCTGTTAAAAGAAGAAGATGATTGCTCTCCACCTATAACCTAGGTCTTCCAGCTGTGTGCGATGAATTAGGCGAAGTTGGTGGTGGCGGTGGGTGGGAGTTTGTTGCAGAGATATTAACATTCCCGGCAATTTGTTGGGGCATGTGGTCGTGAGCTTGACCATTGTTTGTCAGTATGACTCACAGCAAGCAGCTACATAGGGACAATTTTCTGTAATGAAAATGTCTGGTTTGAATCCAAAAGAGCCATATTGGCAACAATTTTCTTCCTTTCCTTTTGACTTTAACCACTTAGAAAAAATGAACCACAAATATTTAATTTATGTAACCTGCTGAATGAATATTACTAAAAACCAACTATTACATCACTTTTTTTCCACATTAAAATCAGGCAGACTAGAAAATGAAAGCAATGAATCACAGTAATAAGTATACGTCACCATATTACTCCCTTAATAGTGAATCAGTTTACCAGCTTGATATATTGCTCCTGTGTGTCAGTGCTTTCGAAGTTGTTCTCCAGCTTGTGCAGACAAACTGTGTGTGGGCTTGTGATATTTTTACGTTAAGTCTGAAAATATTCCGATCACCAAAAAAGTTTGACAGATATGAGTGTGTAGGTTTGTTTATGTATCTGACAGCGCGCTGGTGGCTGGAGGAGGCGGCGTCCGGCTTCTGGAGCTTGTTCTCTTCATGTGGATTTCGACTGGCCACAAAGAAAGAAAAAAAGGCCTTTGCCATCGAGTCCCTGCGCTGGCAGAACACCCGTAACCTCTGGCTGCCACATGTTCATATCCCACAGTCCTTCTGAAGGTTTCCGTGGAGTCCAACATAGAGATTCGGCAATTTACTGCTGTCAGTATCTGTGTACGCTATATTGAGAGTATTTTCACTGCAGTGATTTCAACGTGAAAAGGAAAGTGTTAAATCGCTCTCTTCAAAGCCAGACTCCATTGAGAAAAACAGTAATTTAACATCACTGAACACAGGAGCTGCTGGTCCACCACTGGGTCGATCATCATTCTGTTTGTATTATTGTGTGACTTGGGTGTATAAAAGGGTAAGTTTAGATTCACCAGAGTCACAGTAGCACTAACTAACTAACTGATCAAAGCAGCGGTAGACCAGCAACCTCAGTATTCAGCAAGCTAAGATTACTGTTTGTGGTTTTGATGAGAGCATAGTTTGGGAACTGAAGCCTTTCACAGCTTCCCCGTCCGAACTCACTGTCTGAAGGAAAGACAGCTTTCATTTCAGTCTCCAGCCTTTTTCTCCAAACTGGGGGCATTCAGACCGTCTATTGTATGTAACACACTGACTATAGATAAGCACCCTATACAACCTCACTTTGAAAAATCGGAACTATCCCTTTAACACGCTGTCTCGCCTGCTGACTCTTGGGATCTGTTGGTTTATCTATTTTTTTCTAAATCTGAAATCTGTGGCAATTCTTGTTTCGACCTGAGATTTCTTCGTGTATCTCATCAGGCCACCTGTCTGAGTCCAGGTGGGCACTGTCCCATCAGGCTGCACAGCTGACCAAATACTGAATTATGCTGTATGCTCAGAGTGATGAATCATAATAAAAAGATTGCAGTGTTAGCATTTTGTCTGCTTGCAGGCGGTTGTCCTATTTTCAAAGCCAAGAACACCCTTGAAATAGTTTGTAATTTATTGGGGCCATGTGTACCCAGGGCAGTCTCATCTTGATCTACACGTGCTTCTGAGATTTGTACAACTAGTTGATTAATTCATGCTCTTTCTCCTTCTCGAGCTCTCAGCGTTAAATTGCATAAGAAGCCCTGCTGACCTGCTCTGTGAAATGAGATAATCGTCATCACATGTGCGTCAGCGACTCCCAGAACTTCAAAATCTGAACGTTTTGACATGAGAGCCTGATGTCATGTGCCTTGTGTAGCAGCTTCCCGTGATTTTCGCAGAGTGCTGCAGACAACTGCAGTGGTGCCTCATCTTTGAAGCTTGCCAGTGTCTGCCCCCCTGAAAGAGGAGCTAAACCCTTTCACAGACATCAATGCATCACGCACTCTCATACACACATACACATACTGTTTGTACAGCTGGCACACGGGACCAGAATATACAGATGAGATAAGTGGCCGGCCGGGGAGAGACAGTCACTGACCTAAAATATACAGGCTATAACAACAAGAGCGATGTGAGAATCACAAGAAAGAAACACAGAGCGCAGCCATACATTGTGGCAGTCAACAAACATCCTCCCTGTCTGGCATCAAGCGGTTTGATTATCACAGGAAATACGACACAGGAGTGTGGGGCCGTCGTTCAGGGGCAAAGAGCCAAACCGTCATCAGCTCCTCTCTTACAAACACAATGACTTCTGCAGTTCATGAAGCCACCATTGTCTCCTCCCAGGCTGGACTGGAAGTCTCTCTGTGTGTTTATCAGCGTACTGTTATTGTCATGTACCTGCCCAACAACAAACGCTCAACACTGTGGCGTTTAACCATTCAGAGCAGATCATTATTCCCAACCTGGGTCTCTTGGGATTAGTTATTCAAGGCTGCGGGGGCCTGGTGGAGGCCGATAGGGTTCCCCCTCGCAATTTGTGCCCGCGTTTGAAGTGCTTTGTCTGGGACGCTGGTGGCGGGGCACAGGGGCGGGGAGGCGGTGAATACAGCCATACATATTCATGGAGGGGAGGGTTAAGGGCTTCTTGTTATGTCTGGGTGATGAAGAGCTTCAAGCGCCATCCCCCATCCGATCACGCGTTGGGATTTCATGATGGTTATATTTTGTGCCCTTTGATATTCATTATGGGTCAGACCCCCTTGGAATATTCCATCCCAAACAACCGATTGGATACTGGAATAAAAAGTGTGTGTGTGTTTTGTTGTCTAGACACATCCGGGGCCAAAAGTATTTGCATGGATGCCGAGTGTGAAGATGACTGCCACTCTCTTGATCTGTCTGTAACAAACACACTAATGCACATGCACGCATACTGTACAAAGACACACTCCTCTGGGGCTGCGATCTGTCTGTACTGGAGACTCCTCTCATCTGTGACTTTTACAGTAACAAAGACAGTGAGAGACTGAATATTTGATTAGACCTTTTCGTCTCATCTATTGTTTAATTGAATTCCCCTTTTCCCAGTGCATTTGCAAACTACTATGCATTCCTCAGGGTTCGTGATAGGAAATGAAGGCGCCAAAGTCTGAAGCAAATCCCTCTCAATAACCTCTCTTTTTGTTATTTACCAGCAAGGCTGGGGCACGTGTCACAGGAAAATCTGTCCTCAGGGGATTCAAGATGGCCTTCTTCACTTCCCTCCAGAGTATCATCTGCAGCCTTTTATTATTGCCAACGCAGCTCGTCTCTGCTTAAATGGGTGGGGGGTTGGTTGGGATGTAGGGGTGGAGAGAGCAGCCCCCTTTCCTCTAACGGCTGGCTTTGGGATGCTCTGCTGGTTATTGTTCCCTTAGCACCACGCTTGTGTGTGTGCGCGTCAGTGTGTGTTCATTGTGTGTTTAGGCTCATATCAGTCACTTTATCCCCTGGTGATGAGGCAGGACAGATCACTCTGTCAGCACAGCCAACACATCCAGCGGAGAATGAGGAATGTGAGCAGCAGTCGGAAAAAATGTACTACTGTATATTTCACAGTAAGTTGCTCTGTGCTGAGGTTGCTTCATGTACCGCACGCTTACTTATTTATAGCATTATATAATATACATTCTAGCAAACCAAGCGCCATTTTGCTGCCATCACAAGACCCCCTAAAGACTCACGAATGGATTTATTTCAAATTGATGTTATTGCAGTAAAATTGCTTGCTTTTGTCAACATAGAGTCATAAGTGTGGAGGCCTACTGAACATTTGAAAGGGACCCCACTGATGGTTTATGTCCAAACAAGTCCTATAAATGGTTCAATCTGAATGCTTTCAGCAAATTTAATATCTCTTTTGATGTTAGCTTCCTTCGTTTTTATGAAACATCATATAAAGTACCCATCTCGGCTTGCCACAGTCTCTCTGCCTTTACACAGCCACCGTTGAGAAAGTGAAGGAGGTGGAGTCAAGCTGGAAAAACACACAGCACTCATAAGTTCCCATCCAAAGCTCTCTCTTTTTTTCTTTTTTTTTAGATTCTCTGTGCAACATCTGTCTTGGATTTTTATCAACCTGTTATGACGTTAGCAGTGTTGACTTTTCCATTTTGGGCTGTCCCCGCTGACAACACCAGACTATAAAATGTTAAAAATAGCAAGTTGGCATTACAGACTCAAAGAGAAATTCTTGGCACAAGACAATGAAACATATCTATTTTTAAGCTGCTCTCATCAATATTTTTATATTAACATAAAATTTAGTGTGGAGTGACAAACCCACAGAGACTTATTATCACCACATCTCTCTACTGTTCCCCCTCAGGTCTATGGGGCTTTGTTGGTGTCTTTCGACACATTACTTTGGTTTTAGGGTCTGCAACTGTTTTGGTTCACTCTTATCAGCATGGTTGTCGGTCAGAGCAGGCAACTATTTTTAGCAAAAAGAAAGTTTCGCAACTAGCTGCTGCACACAGTAAAGCATTTAACAACTAAAGAGCCAAATTTGTCCCTCAGGAGTTGGTGGAGACCAAAACAGATCTGTATGGAGAGTGAATATTGGACTTTAATCAGCCAGGTTGCCAGAAATACAAATTCACATAGAATTAGGCAGATATCAGACAGATAACACCAACCAGACAGCACAGGAAAAAACAAATGACAGTCCAACAGAATGGCAGGACGTGAAAAGGAAACACACATGTGCATATGCTGTGATGGTGATGTTATGTTGTTTACAAAGAATTAATTTATGCCGTTATTTTAGTATAGTCCAGTAATTCTCCAGATTGCCCCAGTTTTCTCTTTGTATGAGGGGACTGCATTACATCCTGTTGTACAATACAGCAGGACGACAAAAAGTTACAATATTTTATGTGGCCACCATTACTGTAACTGGTATTCTGTGCTGGTCTTACCTAATTTCACTGTCCTGCTCGTTCCCAATTTAATGACATCCAGTTTGCTGTCTGCCCACTTCCATGTGAACGCAGCGGGTTTTTTTTAATCCAGTTACATTAACATTTTGGGCTAGATTTGTCTTTTCCTAAGTTCGATGGAGGGTTGATATCAGTTTGGTCTCTTGTTCGGTGGACAGATTGATCTGGGATATGTTAACCTGGCGCAGAGGCTTTGAGCTGTGAGGAAGGCAGAGTCTCTCAGAGGGGAAAATTGACTCTCCCTGCAATTCCAAAGTTATCTTATTCACATGAGATGTTTTCTTAACCACGGGCAAACCTTCAGGAATTACCTTGTGTTTAGAGTTGGAAGTGTGTAAACCACACAGCTGAGATCAAGACTTGTGGAGAACTATGTGCAGTCACAGAGGCTATGCTAGCTGCTGGATGTCTCCAAACTGTGGGGCTACCTGCTTGTTAACCAACTGTATCTGTCTCTTGTCAAGTTTCCTGTTTGTACAATAGCCATTACAAGTATTTCAGAGGAATTATTATTATTTTAAAACCAAATTTCCTGGTCATTTACTTGTTTTTTGTTTTACTTTCTTTTTCATATTTTTAAAAATAATTTTCAGGCCATTTTCTTCTACTTTTTACTAATTTCTCGCAAATTTTTGGGTCATTATTTCTTTTGTTTTTCATTGCCTTCTTCCCATGTTTTTGACAGAAATCAAGACAATTTGCTCAGGTTTCAAAGGGTTAAACATCAATTACAATTTACACACCAAATTCCTGGTTCAGCTTTGACTTTGGGGTACGTCCATACTAATACCATCGTCATGGCTACAAACAGTTTGACGGAAAAAGAATAGAACCACATTGTATTCAACTGGAATTTTCCATAAGTTGTTCGAGGATGAAAAGTATGCACAAGGCTTAAAATGACTTGTTAGATTGCATATTTTTGCAGAGCGCAGTTACGCAGATGGCCTGTGTTTTTCTATGGAGGTGCAATGTCACACACACAGAGCTGCTGAGACTCAGTTCACTGTCACAGTCGTCTGGTTCACCCAGAGATGACTCATTGTCCTGCTGAGTGTAATCACATCTGAGACACCAGGGAGACAGATCCTCCACCTCTCGTACCCACATTCCTTCCAGCCTCCCTCCTGTTATCCTGTCTTCTTCCTCCACTATTTTTTTCCTACAACTTCTCTCACTTCCTTTTCAATCCAAATTATGAACAGACTGATGCTCTGCAAATTGCATCCTTAAGAATTGGCACAGGACATTTCGACTGCCCTGAGATGATGAATCAAAGACTGTTGAAGTGTCTCATTAAGAAAATTCTGAAGACTGGGATCTCTTTCTGATTCGATTTTAATGCAATTAAACCACCTCTCAATATCAGAAAGAAGTGTGATGTGAGGTAGGCCAAGTCATCAATAATCCAGACTAATGTCTCTCTTTGGTAGACCATTGATTGGTCATGATGCTATTTCGGTGCCTTTGGTGGAGTCTTATTTTAGCCCTGCAGACTAATGATTCATTGCAGAGCAGAAAGAGCAAAGATCCTTTCATGTGTATTCTCTGTGTGTGTGTGTTTGTGTGTGTATCTTTGTTTGAAAAAGAGAGAGAAATGAGAGGATGGGAGAAAGAGGCTGCCTTGCTTGTTAATGCTCCTGAATGTGAAATAATCTGCTGGTTTCGCAACAGCTGATAAGCTGTGTGCAGTGCGGCACTGCAGCAGTATTTACATCCGGTACAGTACTGCTGGATTAATGTCTGTCTGTGTCAGAAACGCCCAAACTTTCTAGTGAGGAGGGCCACAGGCTGACGTTTTATGGATCTAAAGATAATACTGCTTGTAGAGATAAAGATAGATGATAATAGCTTCTTTGTCTGGAATAATTATGATAGCAGTCCCAGTATCTCATATTAAGAAAGTGATGTCTAAATGTTCACTCAGATTAAGATCTGTGCATGCTGTGCAACCAGAGTCATTTTAAAATGTTGCCATCACCAATTGTAGTCATGTTAGCATTAGGGATAGCAATGATGGTCCACCACTTTACTGCATTTAACAGTAACTTTCTAATGTCGTTTACCCTCATTTATGAAAGGAACGCATGACAGAAAATTGGGTCTATTCCAATGCTGTTGACAGCGTCCATAATGTGTTTTTCCGACTTCTTTTGATAACACACTTTAAATAGAACCAGTTAGTCTTGGTTTCCATTTCTTTCAGAGAAAAGTTTCTCTTCTTGGACGTAATATTACTCTCCATTAGGTAAACTCAAGGGGCGAGGCTTCTAAATCAAGAATATATTGAGGCTGGATATTCAAATGATGACTGTTTTGAACTGTCACTTTTATCAAGGCCGATCAATCCTACACTGTGATTGGTGAGCTAACAATGTTGCGTGACGCACAAGTGAAGCCTATTGTTAGATGACTGCGCTCAGATCTGCATTGGTTTGTATGTTAGAGTTATAAATGAGGGCCATTGTTTGCTAACATAGTAAACATTACACCTGCTTAACATCAGCATATTAACATTGTCATTGTGAGCATATTAGCCTGCTGTACGCCTTTAGCTCAAAGTACAGCTGTACCTAAGAACAGACTCACGCAGCTGCTCTTGCAGCTGTGACTTAGTCTTGTGCAAAGTTGCTCTTCTACGTCATATTCTTAGCTTATTCTTATTCTTGTTTTCCCTTTATCGGCATTCAAGCAGCTGGCATTCATTCGCTCATTTGCAACTTCTACAAAGTGAGATATTCAATCACTGCCAGGTTTTGAGCCTGCTCTGTTTTGTTATCTAATCTGAGTGCCATGCTCTGCTTACTGTCAGTCACTTGACTTCCAAAGGAAAAAATGGAACGCTTCTCCAGCCTAAAAAGCACGAGACAGGAGTTTTTCTAAAGCTAAAACTCACCTTCTAAACAGGGCAACAAGAGCTTTACATAGCGTGCACTGCTTGTTACGTCACTGCCAAGTTGTTATTGGCAGTGACGTAAATATAGACAGTCAGTATGTTTGCACTGGGGCCCATAGGGTGTGGGCCCAGCTGTAGAGAGAGCCGGGCTACCAGCACCATGGGCAACAAAGAATGGGCACTTTGGAGTGATTCAGATTGCCACCTTGCAAATACTGCCTTCAAAGAAAAACTCACGTTGTATTAAGATGGTGCCATTTGTTATATATGCCCTTTAAAAAGCAAACCTACAGTATCTCCATCATAATTTTCTTTTTGCTTCCACACCATTAATAGCTATGGCCAGAGGCATTATATTTTCAGGTTTAACGTCCATCCGTAATCCAAGCCATACTTTCATCCATCCATCCCATTCTCATGACAAGATATCTCTGAAACACTTTGAGAGAATTTCTTTAAGTTTGGTGCAAATGTCCATTTGGCATAGACCACTTGGACTACCTGTCTGTCCCATTCTCGTGAACATGATATGAAAAGAACACCTTGAGGGATTTTTTTCAAATTTGGCACAAATTTCCACTTGGTATGAACTGATTTGTTTTTGGTCATTGAAGGTCAAGGTCATTGCGACGTCTCGAAACTTGTTTTCTAATTATGATGACATTTTGTACAAATGCCAAATATGATAAAATGATGAAGTGATGGTACAATAGTATATCTATAACCAAATAATATGCGTATGCTGCATTAACTGTGAAACTATTAATTAACTTTAAAAAACTATTCAAGGATATTAATAATTTTTTTTTTTTTTAGTTTTTCTAATATACAGAAATGCAGTGATGATTGCTGAGTAATATTATGTTGATGTTGTCCAGTGTTAAGTCTCTATCATGTGATGAGATGATACTATATATTAGGGGTCAACTGATAGTATTTTTATTAGGACTGATACTGATTATTAGTAGTTAATGAGACTGTAAACCGATATTTAGAACTGATATGTATTTACAATAAAATTGAAAATTTTAATGTCAATATTTAGAATTTGGAATAATAACTAACTCCAACACAATCTTTTGTCAGAATTCCTTTTTTATTCAATAAGTCAAGTGAATTTTTTTTTTTTAAAAAAAAAGCTCCCTGAGGTTTTATAAAATAAAAGTTCCTACCATGCTGAGACTTTCTTTGCACTTTTTTTTTATTAATTAATTTTATCAGTGATCATTAAAGTGAAATGCTGAGACAGATAATCTGCAAAGTGCCAAATATCAGACCCAATCATTGGCAGGGCCGATAATCTGTTGACCCCTTGAATATATGGTTGCAAATTTAGCATGAGTGACAAGCTAGGCCACATATATTGGCATGCACCAGGACCTATTGTAACTACATTTCACCACTGATTACTGCAAACACAAGCCAGGCATAGACAGCAAATGGCCCATTATATTTTCCTTTGAGGATGAAAGCACAGTAAACTCAATAGCAAAACTGATCTTATCAATACCCTTTTAGCATGCCATTTACCAAGCTCCACTCCCCTCAGCATTTTTGCCTCTCCATCTTCCACTGATCAAGATGGACTATATTTAGGTTGCTGCTCTCTAGAGAGCCTATCTGGGCCGTGATCCCAAGTTGTGCTGTCCTGCTCAATGTTGTTCTTTTTTTACCCTGACAGGCTCTCAGCAGTTGGTCTTTATCTGTGTGGTTTTGAGTGATGCTGCAGTTTCAGATTCTCACACCGTGTCCTCAGATGAACACAACTTTAAAAAAACACCTAAAAGCAATGTTACAAAAACTGAGCAACCACAATGACCCATCAACATTACAGTTGAATAGTAATTTTCATGTCTCCTCTCTTGCAGTGGCTCATGCGCAGGACACACACCACCACTCCACAGAGAAACCCCTGATTCAGTGCTACAAGTGCGGGCAGCCATGTAAGGGCGAGGTGCTGCGGGTGCAGAACAAGCACTTCCACCTCAAGTGCTTCACCTGTAAAGGTATTGGCAGTTTTGTTACTAAATATTGTTGTGAACTGGTTTCACTTGTATTTACTGCTTATGATTTGGCTCTGCTTTACTGCAAGTGAGACATCCTTAATATTATGATCAGAAAAGAGCGCTTTTTTGGTAAATAAGTTATGTGTTTACGATTTTAAAATGAGTCCTCAGACAGTTTATTTTTTCTGAATTGGAGATAATAATAATAATAATGTGGGTGTTGTGTGAAAATTGGCAGCTAAGGTGTGAAGTTTTAAAATTCATAGCTAATTTCTGCCTGTCACAATAGTAGGACATTTGCCTCTTTTCATTCAGTACATTCTGCCTAATGCTGACTATAGCTGTGTTTTATGAAATATGATTCTCTCCAGCGATGTAGTATGATAGATCACAAGTATAGAAGAGTCATTTGTTAGTGACCCTTAGGTAAAAAAACAACACAAGACAAACAAAAAAATTGGATCTGAGCACTAAATCTGAATTGAGCACTTACGCTGTGTTCACACCAGAGCGAAAATGCAACGAGTGTGACCAGCTATTTTATCAAATCATCATTGAAGTGTTACTCAAATGCAAATTAAAGTTGTTACATCGTGACAGACTTGTGTGAAGCTGATATGTGCCACAAAGCATCCCAACACAACGTCATCTGGAGTTTGTATTTGGTCATTAAAATATCTTTGCTATATCTTATCAACGTCTGAGCCCCATCCCTGTGTGAACCATAATGCACATAGCGCTAGAATAGTGTCAGCTAACTAAGCTAAACATCACAGTACCACAGCTAGAAAACAAAATCACATGATTTAGCTTTTCAGATTTTTTAGATTTGCACATAGACATGTATATAAAAGACAGAAAACACTGTGCAGGAGAGGTGAGAAGCCAAAAATGGCTTTCGAGAATCCTCCCCCAATAAATAACTATAATCATTCATTTAAAAAAAAGATAAAGACAAATATTGACTAACTGATCAAAATTTCAAGACTAAACAGTAAGACAGAGTTGATAAAAAAGTACAAATGACATAAAGCTTTTATTTACAAAGTGGAATCGATTACAAATCAGTTAATCAATGAAGTGCTAAGAGCCTTTGCAAATTAGAGTCTTTTTCAGATGTTTTCAAAAAATGATAATAAAGTCGACTGTAGATGATAGTGATTGCTTGATGCCTCACCACGTTATTGGAGCGGTGAAAAAAGTTTAGGCCATCTCAACTTTGATTTGTTCGGCAGTGACAAGTGTCAGTTTGTAACTTGATTTCACCTGCTCACATTCAAAAGTGACTCGTAGCCTGTTGCGGTGTGGCTTGCAGTGTTTTTCCACGACTGTCCCTAAAAGCATCCCAGTTGGATAGCAGCAGTCCCTAAAGGCCACAGCATCCTTTTCCATCCTCCTCCAACAAGGAAGATACAAGGTGGCATGAGTCATCTTCATTTCTCAGACCTACATACTTCAATTAAAATACCTTCTAGACTGCTATGACAAGTGACAGTGCAAATCCTTCTGGTTTAGCCTCAATACTGATGGATCCCTGACATGATTACGATGGAGCTGCCCACTGCCGACAAAGCAGTCTCACTCTTGTGGGCTGAACCTGCCCCGTAGAAGCCCTCACTTAATCTGTGACTGGAGCACTGTTATAGAGTTAGCTTAGTTCACCAAGAGCCCAGAATAACACAAGCAAACACTGAGATTAGTACCTAATTCTGTCCTTTACAAGTGGATATACATACCCTGAGAGAGTCACTGGTACTAAAAGTGTACATGTGGGTGTCTTTCTTTGTGCACACGAGTTGGTGGTTTCCAAAGAACACACAGGGACTGCTTTAATAGCTAAAAGACACACTGTCCAGTCCTCACTCTAAATTTATGTGCGGCTGTGAGTCTCCAACTTGCACGACTAATAATATTGTACTAGTCAGGCGAGGTCGCGTCAGGTTGACTGAGCTTATCAATTGTCATATCCTCTTTGCAAACCAATCCCAAACATCTGCTTTTTTGCAGGCGATTATCTCATTCCATGATATGCACAACCAAAACTTTTCAATTTCACTTTCATTTCAATTTCATAAGTTGACCCTCTTAAGTTTCCATTTAATGTAATGGCATGCATCTGTCCAAAAGCCAAGGTGGTTGGACATCACATTCAAAGGCCACCAAATCTCCACTGCTGGTCTTCTCTTGACTCTCATAGCTTACAAGCTAATCTCATCGCCCGTGAGCCTTAATGCAATTAAATCTGATTCTCTCCCTCACTCGCTCCCATTCATCCCCAGGACTTAGCGTGGCTCCTTGCATAAGAATGATTAGGTGCAGTCATCTCAAACATCAAAATATTTTCCCTCTTAGCTGTGGCATTTCCCAAAGGCTATTAAATTCCCAGGCTCACTCTGTGGTGCTGAGATGGCGGACTGCACGGCTCATGTGATCATTATGTGGTTGAAATACTGTACATGCAGACACGCCTTACGTCTGAATCACAATCAAATGTGTGGCGTTAGCACACCATACAGTATGCAGCTAGTGAGTCTTGATAAATGGGGAAAATCTAGGAAAAATCAATAGCAAGCGAAGACTATTATTAATGTCTTTAGCTTTTTTGGTGAGGCCAATGACTGATGCCCCTTAATTATTTTTTTTGAAGGGGTAATGTAAGCTTTTTGGAATATAATACAATCATATGATTTATCATGGAAACATAATGTGGCATGGAAAATAAGTGGTTATTTTATGTCAAATCAGACATCGAAGGCAGCATATTATCAAAACTGCAATGTTGAAGCTTGGGAGAGCATGGATTTTTCAGTGTGGGTCTGCCTGTTTGATCTTTGGTCTAGTCTGAAATATATCAACAACTTTTTGATGAATTGGCATGATGTTTTGTGCTAATGTTTATGGTTCCCGGAAGATAATTCCTAACAACACTGAAGATCCCCTGACTTTTCTCCTGGTGCCACCAATAGTTGAGACATTTGTGTTTTTGAGCGAAATGGCTCAACTATTGGAAAGATTGTCATGAACTTTGACACAAGTATGTTTAATAATGGACCAGCCAAAAAGTGAAAAGCCAGTGAGTGTCTTTGCTTGATTATCATGAAAACTAATATCATATTCTACACCACGCGGATGGACGTAAAGCGTTATCAGATGAGTTAAACGAAATAAACGGTATAGCATAAAATGAATATAGACTTTTTTTTTCTGTCAGATGATATATTTCGTCATATCGCACAGCCCTACCCCTTAGATGTATCTCTTATGTGAGAACCTATTGCCAAGCACTGATTTAATGTCTTTATATTTGCGGCCAATCTCAAAATAAAATTCTATGAACCTCTCTTATGGTTTTGTGCGCTCCATTGTTGTGGCAGTTTCCATGATGTCAAACTGACCTGGAAGTACACTGACCCAAATGAAAACGTTTTGCAAATGTTTTTTCCTTCGATGTAATAAATCTTTCATATGGCCTGTAGTAATACCCAGAAACAGCCTCACGCCAGCACTAAAATACCTCTAAACTCTCAGTTGTTCCCTTAATTGCTATTTCTGCCTGTGCCAGCCTTTCATGTTTGTGTAGATGACAAGGTTATATTTGAATGATAGGAAGCTTGTTGGAGGCCGACAGTGAAGTTTGAAGTATTCAGAGCCAGTTATCTTCAGAAGCAGATCAAGGCCATTTCCTGGGCTAGACAATCGTAGAATTGTTGTTGCACTGAATGCTCTACCTCCACACTGACAATGAAAAGACCTTGCAGTGGTAGTGATGATTAATCAACGTGAGCCCTCAATACAGATTTCCTTGAAACCCCTTGAAAAGAAGAAGTCTTTTTTTTTTTTTTTTTTTTTAATGGGACTGAGCGCTTATGAAAGTTTTTAACGTTATGCCTCACACTGTAACACACACAGCTGTTAAAATGTATTTTTCAGCATCCATTTCATGCATTTAGTGGGTCTCACAGGATTACACACACTAGCAAGTCTTAACAAAGCCATTGATGCGTGGAGGAGCTGGGTGGCTTGGTGGTCGGCTGCTTGATGTGTTATATGGGCAGAGCACTAAATGACCTGGGAGTGCCAATGTGTGTGTCCCATGCAGTGTGCGGCTGTGACCTTGCCCAGGGGGGCTTCTTCATGAAGAATGGAGAGTATCTTTGCACGCTGGACTACCAACGCATGCACGGCACCCGCTGTAATGGCTGCGGGGACTTTGTGGAGGGGGAAGTGGTCACTGCCTTGGGAAAGACCTACCACCCTGCCTGCTTCGTCTGCACAATCTGCAAGTAAGACTAATTTTACATTAGCTGAGTTCTTACTCTCATGTATGTCTGCACAGCTTTCCAATGCAGTAATAATGGAATTCTGCTCATTAATCATGTAAAGTGACAAAGTCAAAGATAGCAGGTATTCTAGTAGACAGTTTACAGTATGCTGTGTCACGTCTGCATCATCTGACTAAACAGCCTCCTGAGGCGCAGTGT
The DNA here is from genome assembly GCF_008729295.1 of Plectropomus leopardus. Taxonomy (NCBI): domain Eukaryota; kingdom Metazoa; phylum Chordata; class Actinopteri; order Perciformes; family Serranidae; genus Plectropomus; species Plectropomus leopardus. The sequence goes on from NC_056467.1 coordinate 36,719,152, forward strand.
TGACACACATCCACATCACCAGGTCCTGTCATCTTAAGCCCCATCAGACAGTCTGCAAGCCACAGCTAATAAACTCCTACACTTACCACGAGGGGACACAGCTCATGTCTTGTTTACCGATTGTTCATGCCACCCCTCTTTCAGACGACCGTTCCCCGCCGGGGACAGAGTGACCTTCAACGGGAAGGACTGCTTGTGTCAGTACTGTGTCGAGCCCATGTCTCCAGGACCAAAGGACATCATAGGCTCCAGCAGTAAGTCGCCATCGTCTAAAACACACACAGGTTTAATGCACAGGAAGGCATGTGCTTTCACATGATGCTATTTTTGCGTCCACACAGAGTCTGGAAGTTTCCAGTCGGACTCAAAGTGGATTAACAAAAGGAAATAAAAAAGTTTTAGAAAAACAAAAGTCTAGAAAATTGAGCTTTCAGGTATGATTCATGCATGGCATTTAATATAGCCGTTGACCAGTCATTTCAGCTGTGATATTTGTGCTGTGAAGAATAATTTTCAGGTTTACATCAGTCATCTGGCCCACACGTTTATTAGCATAAATTTAATTGAACAAAAATGTATTTAAAATATGGAATTGAGAACACTGACCCCTTCACAAGCAGCAGCCTTTTGGTGATGTCATTTATAACAAACTTGTGCTGTGCTACTAGACATTGGTCAAACCAGTAAAACTTTACATTCAGGTCTAGTGGAGATCCAGAAGTTTCCAGACTCAAAATGTCAGGCTGAATTTGGGACAAATATGTATAAAATGAGGTGCAATACACCAAGAACATCTTCATTTCATGAAATGACATTGATTAAATTAATAGTTTGACATGCTGGGTGAAATCAACATGCATTCTTTTTAAGTCTTAGCAAAGAAGGGTGCAATGTCTGTACGGTAAGCAACTTTGCATTTCCTAGGATAGCAAAGGCATGGCCCGCCTTACTCTCCCTAAGACTATTTGAAGCCTAGATTTTGGCATTTTGGCCGTCGTCATCTTTGTTTTTTGGAATGAGAAGTGACAACATTTGGACCATGGATGTATTTAGAGACTTGGATACAGTGTTGAAGGTGGGGCAACGTTCATGCCTATGAAAGTTACTCAGTGTTGCATGATGCCAAAAAAGTTTAACGGCAAACATGGGTAATCGGTGTCGCCTACAGAGCAAATGCACCGGAGACTTCTGCTGGCCATGGCGGCTACTTCTGCTTTAGCACTCTTTTAACTTAACTAGAAATATAATTGTCAATCTTGTGGCTCTTTTAGACTTTTCAAAATGTTAGACCAAATGGATCAAATTCTGATTGTAAAATTAATCATTTTATTGTGGTTGTGATGCTCAAAAAATGTATTTACTGATTTACAAACATCTGTTTCGCCATCTAAGTCTGTGGGAAAAAGCCCTTTTGGGCCAAAAGGCATCATGTGACGGATGTAATTCCACGGTTTTGCCATTCCAAAAATTCAAAGCCTGGCATACTCCTGGGAGCCTGATTTTAACCTCGGTGCCTATGGGGATTGACTTGCTTTTGGAGTCAGCCTCAAGTGGCCATTTGATGAACTGCAGTTTTTGGCACTTTTGGCCTGTGTTTCAGTCCTGGAGGTTGCTGCTCAGGTAAAGGTTGAATCTCAAATCAACACCGGTTGACTTATCTTAGCAAACCAGCAGCTTACTGATTTTAAACTTTGGTTTTTGTATAGATTAAACAAACAAGATATGACTTTTTAGATGGTTAACATTGGAGATGCTGGGAGGCAGATTTTGGTAAAGCTGGCCTAGCTGTTTCTTACTGTTTCCTGTAGTCGCTAAGCTACACTACGTTAAGAGTCTGCTGGCTGTAGCTTCATCTTGAACAGACGTATGAAAGTGGTAATATTCTTCTACTCAGCAAGAAAGCAAATATTTCTCAAAAGGTTAAACTATACCATTAAGAGGAAGTAAAAGTTGGTAGTTGGTATTACTCAACAGTTCTATATGAGTAAAAATACAGAATTTAAGGAGCTCTCCTGGAGACTGAATGATGTTCGGGTATCATTCACTCTCTCCTCTTCTGTGGAAACGCAGCCTAGTGTTGGTTCAGCCTTGTTCCTTTATGAATAACACCAAGACAGGCCTTGCTAAATAATGCATGGCCATGCATTTCCTCTGCTCTGGAACAGCAACCCTCAAACCCCTCCTCTCCCAACTCCTCTCATCCTCCCTCTTTCTCTTTCCTCTCGTCCTCTTCCTGTTCCTCCTCTCTCTCTCTCTTTCTCTCACCCCCACTGGTGTCTCTGTTAGCGTTTGAAGAGCTTTTAGACAAGGTCACCTATAAATAAGGCATGCTGATTCTCCTCACGTCATCATCGCAACCTCGTTATGCCTTACGTAGTTATCGTCCCCTGTGGTTGCAGTGGGCTCTGTGTTGCTTTCATCCTCTATTCATTAAAGACGAGATGACAGGAAGATTGTTCGTTTAGAAACCAACCTCTTGCACTTTTAGAGCCTCGGGATCCCACTTGGATATGGATGGAGCTTTTAGAGCCATGGTAAGAGAGATGTGGATGATAGAAAGAGGCAGCTGTCAGAACATTGCCAGTTACGCTCTATCACCATCTAGTGTTTTGGGTCAGAACTGACAAGATGTTTCACTCTTTGCGTGCTATAATTTGCGTTTGTTAATATTGTGAGCCCATTAAAGGCTGTGTTTTTACACGAAACAAACCTTCAAGCAAGCATTATTTTATTTTTTAACTCTCGAGGTATTTTCTTGATTTGTTTTGTGTTTTTGTTGTAGTTTTGCTTGTGTGTTTAAGCTACGTTTGCTTTTTGCAGATTGTGCAGGATGTGGTCGAGACATTAAGAACGGACAGGCTCTCCTAGCACTGGACAAACAGTGGCATCTGGGCTGCTTTAAGTGTAAGGCCTGCAGCAAAGTGCTGACCGGGGAGTACATCAGCAAGTAAGTACCTCATATCCACTGTAATTACAGGCTACTTGCTCAGATTCAGGCCTGCATAAGATTCACTCACACAATATGATATTTCACTTTAAAGTTCCTGCTGTTCAGATTTTGTCTGTTTCCTCTCAGGGATGGCGCCCCCTACTGTGAGAAGGACTACCAGATCCATTTTGGAGTTCAGTGCGAGGCGTGTCATCAGTTCATCACAGGGAAAGTGCTAGAGGTAAAACACACATCACACCTTTTCAGCTTAACATCCATCTGATTGGCTCTCCAGTGTAGACAGTTGTCTCTCTGTGCAGCCTGATGTGGACTTTATAATATGCTTTTTAATATTGTACCTGGATTTTATATGAATCCCGCCTAAGGTAAGATTAAAAATGTATCTACTGTAATTGTAGTTCTTAAATAACCCTTAAGCGAAAGTATTTGTTTCCTAAGAATTCTTTTAAAGTTTACCTCAAGTTAGAAATTATTATACAGAAATAAGTTCACAGTTTGAGAGTTGCTTGTAACGTTTAAATTCTGCTTCCCGCACCGACAGCAGAGGACGTTGCACCAGGGTAGAATTGTGAAATGTAGTTTCGCTAATCTCCAGTGTAATCTCTTCGTCACCAAGCCAAATAGACTCTTGACATGACTGTATTCATCTAAAAGATTAATTCTTAGCAGATTTTTAGGGTATTTCCAACTCCTGCCTAAATACACGTGCTTCATACAAGCGTGCTTTCCCACAAATTATATAAATATTACATAAAACACCTAATATGAGCTGACATTTAGAAAGTGATCAGTATTCATTAATGCTGTATGTCATGCAGATGTTATGAAACTCTCGATTAAACGTTATTAACGTAGTCTGAGCCGAGTTTATGTAAAACCTCTATGCTCTCTGTGGTCTCTTGAACTAGTGTTGCATGGCCTGTCTGTTCTGCAGACACTGATCCAATCAGACACTGAGTTATGTGTCATTTAATGGTATGAAAATGTCACTGCTAGGCAGCCAGCCGGGCTTACAGTAATCCAGCACTAAGGCAGGCCTTTATGACAATAGGAAAAAGCCTCGGCATGCCACCCCTGAGCTGCTGCCAATGGATCAGTGGGGCCAAAGCCATAGCAGTCTGTCTGATAGTTTAATCACTGACCCAAGACCCAGGTCAAATACCATGTAGCCATCGGTGGGTTTGCATACTGTCTGCTCCTCTGGGAGTGCAATGTGAATGGCTGATTAATGCAAGGGTAATAAATGCAGCTATTAAACACCAAGAGAAATTGGGAGAGCATTTAATGGCGCACTACCCATATAGCATAAGTACCTTCATTATTCCCAAGAGAAAGATTCTGTTTTACGTGAGGAGAGTGTTGGGTAGGAGGTGCTGTGAAGTGTGTGCTATAGCCACTCTGTAAAATGCAAAAATGCAAATATTAGTCAGTGGCTTCATATCTGTGAGTGGCCACTTGCCAGCTGAAATGTTACTGAGGGTTGTTATACAGCAGGAAAAAATTCATTTGGGTATTTATCACCCCCCGGTCAAAGTCACACAGGCTTTATAATGGTGCTCTCTGCATGCAAAGTGCCACATCGATGTAGATGGAAATTCAGGCGCTCTCAGCGTCAGATCATTTTTATTGAGTTGCATTATGAAGGTTATCACAAAGAGGTACATTTAGATAGAGATGGCAGGTGGTCTGTGTCAAACAGGCAGATGTCAGGGTGGTCATATTCAAAAAACAATATTAAATTTCCTACTGTAAGAGCTCTAAACTGTGCAGAACGGTTTCAGAGAAACATACAGTGGTATTCAGTCCCTTTAGTTAAGTAAAGGTACTAATACCACACTGTGAAAATACTCTGCTACAACTAAAAGTCCTGCATTGAAAATGTTACTTAAACGTAAGTAAGTTTAATCAGTAAAGGTACTTTAAGTATTAAAAGTAAAAATATCCAACACAGAGGAATAAAAAAAGACAAAAAAAATAGTTTTTAAAATCTTCCCCTAAAATTTCAAAACACAAACTCAAAATTATATATATAAAAAAGAAAAACATCCATATATCATTTCTAAAAAAGACCAAAACAAACAACACCCAAACCCCCTGGAAATTATTAGAAATAAATAGAAAGAAAACACTACCAAACCTGAAAATTATTAGAATAGAATAGATTGAAAAAACACCACCAAAGACAAAAAACAGAAAAACACTCTCTACACCTCAAAATTATTATTTGAATTAATAAAAAAGAAACAGAATGACCTAAATGTCTATCAAAATAGTTGCCCGTTTATTTTCTGACAGTCAGCTAATTAAAAAATCAACTACTAATTTCAGCTTGTATAAACTTTTTGGCAATTTATTTTAAATATTGTGAATTAAAAAAATATAATATTTCCTTCTGAAATGCAGTACAGTAAAAGTAAAAGCTGGCATGAAATAAAATGCTCAAGTAAAGTGCAGGTACCTCAAATCTGTACTTAAGTATAGTACTTCAGTAAATGTACTAAGTTACATCCCACCACTGGGAACATTTTTACTAACAGCTGCCCAGTGCCACAGTCTCATCAACAGTTGTTCTTGAAGGGAGAGAGAGAGAGAGAGCAGTAACACAGGATCTGATGAAACCAGTCGCAGCACTAACAGGATTCGGGTGTTAAGGGAAAGAAGCGTAGCTGAGAGCAGGTAGAGTGCCGGGTTTATTTCCTGGAAGTCGCAGCTCACTCACTTTACCACAGGCGTCATTGATCTTCATGTTCCTCTGATGTCAAGTCTGTTTTGTGTGCGCTCTGTTTTCCAGGCAGGAGATAAGCACTACCACCCCAGCTGTGCGAGATGCAGCAGGTGCAATCAGATGTTCACAGAAGGGGAAGAGATGTATCTGCAAGGTGAGAGAGCAGACCTGCCTGCATTCTCAATGTCACAGAGAAACTTTGTGGCTCCACTTGTGGTTGTTTTTAACGAAAACTGAAGAATTGCATGCTCATCTGTAGGCTGTATGGGGATTGTTTCGGGAGTGTTTGTCTCCACTCAGTTATGTAGATTTTCTTTAATTTATCAACGAAAGAATGAAAGTTACTGCACAAGGTCAGTAACATTTCCGTCACAGACCTTCATCACGCATTCCCTCAACAATATTAAACCTTTGTACTAGAGGAACTCATATATTATAATGAAAAGATGAAAAATCACTGAAGTGAATCAAACAAAAAACTAAAATAATAAATAAATAAATAAATGATAATAACTGAAAATAATAATTCAAAACTAGTACTGGACTGGCAATATAAATAAGTGATTTTATTATTATTATTATTTTTTTTTAAATCAGTTATTGATGGTGCAAATGTCTTTTGTGAATGTGTTTTTGATTTTATGATTTTACTTTTTTTGATTACCTGTTGCAGACTGTGGCCTTTGTATAAAGATGATAAAGATGTCATATTGTAAGTTTGATGCTGGATGAATGTCTGTGACCGAAATGTTGCATTTTCAGTACACCTAGTGCTGACATTATGCAGGAATTTAAATGGTCATTTGCATAATTCAGTTTTTCCTATGTACTGTGTACCAGGTGTGCATTAGGCAGCCTTTGATTAAGTCCATCAATAATCCATGTAATAACCCATTAGTCACACATCTGTTTGTATTTCCATAATCTGGTTATTAATAGCAGCAATGTGTCTCAGGTTATTTCAAAATACTTTTTGGTCTCATTAAGTCATATATGCAAATAAACCAAACATTTCAACAGTTTGAATATTATTTATTTCCATATGTGGCTAAATGTATTTCATCTCTGTCTTCCTCCTCAGGATCAACAGTGTGGCATCCCGGCTGCAAGAACACCACCAGAACAGAGGAGAGACACAGGGAGCGGGTAGGAATTTGGACGTCACCGATTCCATTGTCCATGACTCTGTCTTGACTGAAAGCACCTTTCTGTTCACGTCTCATTACGATGTTTTCCTGGAGAAGTTAGACATTCGGAATATGTGATGAGGGATTCTGCACGGGCTGCTCCCGTTCACTTGATGAACCTTAACCTACTGTGGTCTGCATAATTTGAGGCGGTGTTATGTGTGTGTGTGTTTGTGTCTGTGTGTGTGTGTGTGTGTGTGTGTATGTGCGCCTCTGCATGCGTGTATAAATACTTGTGCATATTAACATGTCAACATGTTCGCGTTGATGTGTGTGTGTGAACTGTGAGTCGGGCTGGAGAGGCACAACCCCTGTGTGATGTCCTGTGAACCCCCCTCTCCCTTCCTCCACAGCTATTGCCTCCGTCCCTCTTATTCCTCCAAAAAAACAGAAAGGCAGGTACTGTATTCGCTATTGGCTATGAGATGGCATCATCCTGTGTTCCACCATGTACATAGGACACGATGCACTGTATGCTGCCATCTGCTGGAGACAGCCTGCAGTGCCCTCTCTGTGTGTCACATGGAGCCATTCAGTCTTGTCTTTTAACACCTTCGACTCATATAAAAGGTGCATGAGACAAAAATGCACACATTTGGAGGAGCAGACAATATAACAGATGACTAATTCGTCTTTTTACAAATCCCCATTAATTTACCCAAAAGCTCATTTAATTACGCTCCACTCAGACCTGCTGCTGCCATCCAAACTCTTCATTTCCCATGAACAGGCATGAGGTCCTTAAGATCATAAGATCACAGCGCTAAAGCACTCATTCACTTTGCAAATTTGCAAATGAATGACCCAATCATGAAATGACATGTTTCAAAGTACCTCGTGTTATTAATAAAACGTAAATACAGGGTTTGCAATTCCCTCTCATCGCTCATACAGTAAAAAGCCCAAATGTTGAAGTGTTTGGGGTGCTAATCACGGTGATGTGCAGATGGCAGGGGGCTGTGGATCATGGGAGACTGACTGACTGACTGGCTGACAGATGTTTGTGTGACTAACTGCCACTTGTGTGTTTTCTTCTCACAGCCTACGAGGTCGTCATCCGAGAGTATTTGTTCCAGACCTGGTTCAAGCATACCTGGCTCACCGGGTCACACGATCTATGTACGACATGTTTATCCTTTTCTCTTAATAACAGCCTCTTTTGACAGTTATATCTTGTTCAGTAATAGACTTTTCTTCAGTAGTAATCTCCCGTTACCCTTGTGTGTGTGTTTGCATGTGTGTCTTTATTTGTCTCCCTAGGCAAAAGTAGACAATGAGATCCTTGATTACCGAGACCTAGCTGCCATTCCAAAAGTCAAAGCCATTTATGACATTGAGCGCCCCGATCTTATTACCTATGAACCTTTGTACACCACCTCCCTGGATGAGAGAGAGGAGAGACGAGAGAGTGTGGGAGAGGTAAACACACAGACCGCATGCATCATTTCCTGAATGCATGCAATCTTTATGCACAAACAGTAACTGTGCATCAAGAGAAATATTCCTCAAATGATCCTCTGTTTTGTTTTCCCTCTAGTAAGACTTTCCTCAAGAATAAAAACACACAATTAAGTCTGTTTTTCACGCTGTGATAAAAGCTTTTACACAGTACTGAGACTCTGTGTCCCTCACAGCTCCACACTGCCAGGAGGGAGCGTTCCCCCTTGCCTGATGACAAGGTAAGATACGTCACCATGTGCTGATGATGATAAATGATCCTAAATGAAAATGGGAAAGAACAGATGTGTACGTCATATATAGAAGGAGACCATGCACATTGTAGAGACACGGCTTGCAAAGATGTGAAAGAGCAGCAGATTCTTAGTCCTGATAGAGTGGTGATATTTAAAGCCTGTTAAATAATCGCAGGTTGACATCATTGTCTTAAAGAGGCTGTGGCGTGCTCATTTTTTAAGTTATATGTCAAAGTATCGATTGGTACCAACCATGTCGGCATGGCTTGTCAGGAGTGAGGCTAAATACAACTCTGAATTTAGACAAATTTTTTGGGAGGGTACATCTGGTTATCCTCAAAGGGCTTCCTTGAACTCTCAGCTCAATGAAAATGGGTTTTATGGTTGCCCATGAGTCTCCCCTAACCTTCCCGATAAACGATTTGTTTCTTACAATCAATGCACTCCTTCACCTAACATGTATAGATACATTACACATTAAAACAGGATTGTTGTGAATTTCAGTACTACAGATAAGCAAATGTGCATGTTATGATAACCATTACTTTTCATACTACGGTAAACCTCAAAATATGTAACTGCAACTCTAATCTATGCTCCTTAGTAATGTTAACTGTAAAATAAGAAGCCAAAGTATACTCTCATGTGATTCCTTAATGCTCCATATTGACATGGTTTCCAGCTAGCCTATATACTTCAAAAGCATAATCAAACTCCTGAAAATTCAGTTATGGTTTTTGGTTTCAATGTGGCACCCCAAGATTTTCAGTGGTCCTATCTGGCCACCCCACGAAAACTTTCTGGGGGCACCACTGCTGATATTTATGTCTGTCTGTTTGAGCTCCTTTGCCCATATGGAGCAGACTGATATTAGATGAACTATCATGTTTTCAGAATAGGTCTTAAAAATAAAGTTATAATCCAGATTTGTTTGATTCTTTCCAGTCCTCAAGAAACATGTCGCCAACACCACCTGGTGAGGTGAGCATATCATTTTGTCAAATTTACTTCTCCCTTGTATGGGATGTAAACACAGCATTTGATGTATTTTCTTTAATCCAAGTAGTTTGTGTAACAATCTGTGTGTGTGTGTGTGTGTGTGTGTGTGTGTGTGTGTGTGTGTGTGTGTGACAGGGCTCTTATGACAGGAGGGAACGCATCCTCCAAAGGTCCACCAGTCAGGGGTCCATAGGATCACCAGTTTATAATCGTCATGGTTACACCCCCACCTTGTCACGGTCACCGCAGCATTTCCACAGGCCAGGTGAGTATATGCGAGTGTGTGGGCGCATGTTGTTATATCATTTTGATAAAATTACAGCTTTCAGGATTTTAGGTGGGTGGATGAGATCGTTAGTGGTCAATAACAGTTGTTAAAACACTGTGGATGCGTTCACTGACCCTCCACCTGAACGTTTTCACTTCCCTCCTTCTGATCTATTTACCACTTTAAAGTGGAACTTCACCAAAATTGACTTTAGGTTGTTATGTTATTAGTTTTTGCCTTAACAGAATAACAACCTTTAAGTCAATTTTGCGCCTTTAAAAACACTTTTTGTCCTGAGTTTGCTATTATTTCCATTACAAGTTTGATTTTAAAGTAAAATACTCTTCCTTGTTTCTTACTGTCATCTTGAATACTCCTTACCTCTCACTTTGGGTGTCTTTTATTTCCCCTTTTTTTCGACTTTGATTCCTGTATTTCTTCCTTTTTTTCTTTTGTCCCTCACCTTCTCACCTCCTATCTCCTCCCTACACCGTCCACCTCTGCTGCCTGGTCCTGGGGGTTTTGTCCCCTGTCCCACACCCTCCCTCCCTGCAGAGGCTCTGACAGGCATGCAGAAGCTCTGCTCCTCCCTGTGCAGTAACAGTGTGGGCTCCAGAAATAGTGACTCCCGCCCCACCTCCCCTTTCAGACACCACTTCCTCCCCCATAGCCAAGGTAAGGGCCCCACTCCACTCCTCTCCGCTGCCCTCCCCAAAGGCAATACGTCATCTCCATCACCTGGGATGAAACCTCCCATCAGCGCCCCCATCTGTCATTCTGGATTCATTTCTCATTTGACTATATCTGCCATCCTGAGTGGTCATGTCTTGGTCAAACCCACGCAGCCAAGGCACCGATTCTTCACTAACCAGCATGCACTTCCTCACCTTCAACTAACACAGCCTCTGCCAAACTAGCTGATGGGCTTTTTGTGTTTTTGCAGCTTTGCATGCACTTTAGAGATACTACAGTGGTAATCCAAATCCAGTACCCAAACTGACACTTCCCCACATGTTGGATGATGAATGCCTTTTTTTGCCTTGTCAGAATGAGTCTCTAGACTCCTGTAAACTGTAAGGCTGAGATAAAAAGAACGGTTTTGTAATATAAGTTTGCTGTTGCATGCTGGGAGTTATTAACTTCTTAACTGTGTGCACTCTTATTAAACCGTGAATTCATATTATACAACAGACTAACAGACATTATAGTTCATGACTCATGACTCATTTCCCTAATCTTGCTATTTTAAACTTTGCCAGTTTTCTCCGCTTTTGTGCTTTCATCATAGCACACAGCTTCATTAACTGCATTTATCAAAAGCAACCAGAATGTCTCCCATTCGCTCAGAGTGACTTCAGCTGGTCCCGTTGGTCCCTGTGTGTTGCACCGTTCAGACTGTGGTTCCCCCTTTAGTATCCCTGCTTACGTTCTGTTCTTGGTTCTTCTCACTGGAGGCACTGACCCGCCAAGTGGCCGGAGCTCCCCCCTCCCGCTCAGGCCCGACAGCCGGCCGGTCACCCCGCCTCTCTCTCAGACCCCTAAACATTTCCACCTCCCAGGTAGGAGCTGGAGCGCACCCTGTCACTGCTCGTCCCTACTTTCTGTCTTTCTTTCTTTCTTTCTTTCTTTCTTTCTTTCTTTCTTTCTGTCTTTCTGTCTTTCTGTCTTTCTTTCTTTCTGGCTTTCTTTCTTTTTTTCTTTCTTTCTTTCTTTCTTTCTTTCTGTCTTTCTGTCTGTCTTTCTTTTTTTTTAGTGTGGACTCAAATTTGATGACTTTAGACTCGACATGAAAAAGGTCAAGAAAGACTTACAACTTGATTTGGACTCAACTCAGGTTGTTCCTATATTGAAAGTACATGGTAGTCAAGAAAATACATAATTACAATAATAATTACAAACAGAAAATTACAGACAAAGAAAATAATAATAAACTTGTTTTAACAAAAGTGTACAAATAATAAAAAGGATGAATCATTTTGGTATTTAATATTTTATTAATTCTATCTCAAATGGCTTTACATTTGGTGAAGAGTGCATTATGACTTGTTTAGGACTTGAAAGTCAGAATTCAGAATTCTTGACTGGGGACTTAACTCGGGACTTGTGATGATACTTGTGACAAAATTTAGGACTTTGGACTTGACTTGGTACCTGTCAGTCTTGACCTAACTCGGGACTTGTATATCTTGGGTTTGGACTTGACTCTGTCTATCTATCTATCTATTTATCTATCTATCAATCAATCAGTCTATTTATCTATCTATCAATCAGTCAATCTATTTATCTATCTATCTATCTATCAGTCTATCTATCTTTCTATCTCTGTCATTTTACTCCATTTGGGATCAGCTTTTTGCTTTTTCCCCTCTTCTTTCACAACTATACAGATGTATCGCAGGAAAAAAACAGCAAAATTCAGTGTCATCCCTATATGTCATTGCTTGGTGTTGTTGAGATGTTATAATTTGTATCACCGAGGCACTGTATACTCCGTAAATGTCTTTTCTGTCTGTATTTGAATATTTTCAGATCAGGGGAGCAACATCTACAGAAAACCACCCATCTACAAACAACACGGTACCTTTTTTCCTCTAGTAAAGAGTGTTTTATTGTAGTAAAAGGAGTAAAAAAAATGTCAGCTATACTCTTATTATGTTACTGAGCTGAGCTCTTTCTTGAAAATGCTTTTGTTAATCAACTGAAACTGTGTATTCATCTAACCACGTAGTCACCCCCAGTGTCAGTGTATGAGCACTGTTTGAAGTCTGTCTCCAATCCTCCTCTGTCTGACCTGTAGCTTGTTTTACACACTGCACTTTGACTATGATAATGAGAAGTCACAGTAATAATGTAGTTTTCTTAAAGCGAGACTGTGCAACTCTGGCTGACTTGTGACAATTGCAGGATAATGACACTTCATTTTCAAAGAGTCATTTGCGTTAAAGGCAACCTTACTGAAAGAGAGACAAACTACACCAAAAACATTTTATCTGTGACAGGCCACAGTGTGATGGAACAGTAGAGTAGAGGAGAGTGATAAAGTCAGCAAACTGACTAGTATCGTCTGTAATATCAAACTGAAGTTTGTTAACATTAGCTAACAATAGGCACTATAGTGGTCATACCAGACCAAGTAAGGTAAGAGCACCAAAACCCTTCAACCTATTGATCCGAACAAGGGTGCATTTTTATTGTTTAAGAACTCATCTTTTCAGTTGTTAGATGAAGAATATCACATTTACTTTTTACACAGTCTCGCTTTAAAAAGGATCTGAAACAGTATGCCAATGGCGTGAGCAAACTTCATGTACGCCAGTTGGTTTCTGAGAGTTTTTTTTAGTTAAGTGATGATTTGCAGAACAGGTGTAATTTTGCTTGTGCAAGATGTCACTACAAATCATCCTTGCAACACCCTTAAAACAACACTGACTCTTATCCACTGGCAATTCCTCGACACTTATTTAAGAGGATTAGATTTAAAGGACTACTTTACCCATAAAATGATCATTTGCACATTAAATACTCGCCCTGTGTTGCGTTGAATTGTGAAAAAAAACATAGGTTTTCTTACTGTCAATGCAAAATCCTGAGAAAATTCTTGACAAATTGGAGTAAAAGGCAGCCGCGTTTAACAACAGCAAATCTTTATTCGGTCATTTGCGCTGTACATAAACAGACAGCCAATTTCCGCGGGGAACTAAACAGAAAATTAAACTTATCTATGCTCTCTTTAAAGCCAGACTCCATTGACAAAAACAGTAATTGTACATCACCGAACACGGGAGCTGCTGGTCTACTTCTGCTTCTATCTTTGGTTTGTTTGTGTTACTGTGTGACTTTTGTGAATCCAAACTAACCTTTTAAAGCACCAAAGTAACACATAACACAAACAAACTAACTGATTAAGGAAGCAGTACTCTAGAAGCAAGGTAACATCACTGTTACTGGGGAGCATTTCAGTTTTAATTGGAAAGTTTTAGCTAAAAACCATGTGTTTGGGAAGTACCGAGCATACAACTAGATAAATGAGACTTTGATTATACTATACAAGTTGTGTCATATTTCGTAAACAAATGTTTTGATATAGTTTTGCTTTTGTTAAACATGGCCCCCATTTACTAGAATTCATCAAGAATTTTCTCCGTTTTTGGATTCTTTGTTCACCGTGGAGGCACGTGAGAAAATTAAAATTTAATTCACAAATTCAGTGAAAGACAAGGTGACTTATTGATAAACAAATTATCATTTTTGGGGTTGATGTATTCCTTTAAAGCTTTATACAATATTCAGTGACTTGTCAGGAAAGACATTTTTGCACTGAAAGCAGCATATAGTTTAAACCTGGATGACCCAGGATTAAATGAGCCTGACAATCAGATGGTGCTAAAATGTTTACCTTTGGTTGAGACTGAGACCCAGACACTGATAGATCAGTTCCCATGGTTACCAACCTAGATACAGATGCCATAGCACGCCAAAGCAAGCCTGCTGATGAGATCATCAGATCCGCCACCTTTCCCGCTGCCCATGCTCCCTCTCCAGATGACAGCTCACGGAGCGAGGGCGACCGTTGGCCCTGCTCTCTGGTTGTATTAGGTACAGTAGGCTCCTGATGGGCATGCTTGCACTGCTACCGTCTAGCGTTACAATAGACACCTCACCACAACCTAACTCTTGTTGTCTCTCCCCTCCAGCTGCCCCAAAAGCTTAACTGCATCCCTGCTTCACCCTGAGCTCACGCTGTTATTCAGGCGTTGTAGTATTTGTCTTTAAGTTTTGCTTGCGCAAAGCAGAGGCGTTGTTTGGTTTCTGTTGCTGCCATATTATTTTCTGCTTGAGGTAGCATCAGTGTCACCATTTTACGTTCACTTACCGCACATGATGGGTGAACTAGCTATACACAATAGTGCCACAAATGACTTGGACAGAGATAACTGAGACTGACTTCAAACTGACTTTTGTCTGTCTGTCTTACATTGTGCCGTTCTGTGTATTCGACATCCAGTAAAATCTTGACATGAATGATGAAGTGTAAACATCCGTCATGTCAGTGTAGCCAAATATTCCAGTAAGTCCCCCTGTTTGTCTGTCTCGTCAACTCTGTCTCACATTTGTGTTCTTCCGTTCACCTTTTACTCATTTACTGTGTGTGTATTCCTCACTGCTCTGCAGCCAAATGAAGCAGCCACATCTGTCTATCTTTCTCTAAATTTGATCTGTGGATGAAGCATTTCATCTGGTTGTACTGTACATATGTACATGTGAAGCATGGTTTCCTCCAGAGAGATTTGTGTGTTTTTCTGTGCACTTTTGTGTGTTTTTTGTAACTTTTTGGGCTGGTGTACGGCACCTGTAGGTTCAGAAGGGAGGAGACGATCCAGAGAAGAGGAGGAGGAAGAGGCCTTGAAAAGAAAGCAGCTCCATGAGGAACATCTCAGCAAGGTCAGTGAGCTAGCCCTCAAACTTAAAGGAATACCTCACCCCCATATTAACCATTTATATGTCAATTACTCACCCTGTGTTACCTTGAATCCTATGAGTCAGTCAGGGGAGCCATGTTTAAGAACAGCCAAACTATAACAGTCAGTACTTCCCAAACATGCATTTTCACAAAAACCTTTCCATTTAAAACTGAACTGAGATTGAAATATATTTATGCCGTCATCAAAGACTCAGCCAGACTCAATTGACAAAATCGAAATTTTACCTCACTGAACACAGGAGCTGCTGGCTTACTGTTGTTTTAGTTAGTTAGGTATATTGTTTTACTGTGTGACTTTGGTGTTTTAAAGGGTTAATTCAGATTCACCAAAGTCACACAGTAACTAAAACAAACTGACTGAGGAATTGGTAGACCAGCATTTCTTGTGTTCAGTGAGGTAAAAACGCTGTTTTTGTCAATAGAGTCCGGCTTTGGAGGTAGCATAGATAAGTTTCACTGTCAGGTTAGCTTTAAATACGAAAGTATTAGCAAACAAAATATGTTTATGGGAAGTGCTGAGCATATAACTAAATAAATGAGACTTCAAGTGTACTGCAGAAGTTTAGTGAGAGCTGATGTTTTGATATTGATATTCTGTTATTAAATGTTGATCATGAATTTTCTGATTTTGGATTCTTGTAATCAACGTGTGCCTGATATGAATATGTGAATACGCATATATGCATGCTGCGTGTCCTTAATGTTTGTGTCATAAACTAATGTCTATCCGTGGATATCCTATAAAGTATTGGAATGTGTGTATGTGTGCAGATTCAGTCTGGTTTGGGGAAGCTCATTCTGAAGGAGGAGATGGAAAAAGAGCAGATCAGAGAGCGCCATGCACGTAGCCTCTCTGCTCAGCGCTACGACCCCAAACAGACCAACTGTGACGCAGGTACAGAGCAGCATCAGCTAATATGCTCTTGAGTCGTCAGCAATGTACTATAACACAAGGTCTGTGATTTAGAACACTTGTAACGTGTACGGGTTATGAAATAGCTTCAGTTTGTGATTTGAAAAATCTCGGTTAATGTTGCCAATTTATGTCAATATCTTTTTAAATCCAAATATAAATTTAAACATTATTTGTTTTTTAGATCCAACTTCTCCAACCAAAACTAACTCTCTGCCTGGCTATGGAAGGAATGGGCTGCATCGGGTGAGAGCTTAACAAGATTGCTATTGAAAAAAGACGGCTAAATGCAAGTAGATGACAAAGAGAAAAAAAAATTGCATGTTAAATGCATTATACCTTGTCACCAGTGCCAGAGGCACTAATTCTTTTCATCTTTTAACACAGTAATTATATTTCAATCCCATTCTGGTTCTAAATCAACAACTAAATACCCTGTAGCACCCAATATTTTTGCCTAAAAATGTAAATAGCACGAGTTCCTGATAACATAATGAAATTTGCACAATTGAAAATGTAATAAAAAGCCAATAATGTTATAACTCGGCCAGTAATGTCTTAACATATGTTGTGATGAATTTGCTGGTCTTGAGCACACTGCTGCTTTTTTGGGGTTGACCTTGGTGTGTGCACACTCACTTAACTGATTGCACCTGTGACAATAATCTAGTGCTGCTCTGATTGCCTGACACCTG
This sequence comes from Plectropomus leopardus, assembly GCF_008729295.1. Lineage (NCBI taxonomy): Eukaryota > Metazoa > Chordata > Actinopteri > Perciformes > Serranidae > Plectropomus > Plectropomus leopardus. Next base: position 36,736,065 of record NC_056467.1, read on the forward strand.
AGATCAGCCTCGGTGTATCTGTGAGCTGCCACTTGCTTTTAACATATCCTGATGAAGACTCTAAGTTGAAACACGGAGGCACTAAACCCATTTATTTAAAGCTTTTTAACTTTTGCAAAACAGTGTGACTTGGAAGTTTTTGGTTTTGATTTATTTACAAAAGTAAAGTCCAACCTCTCCCTCTTTTTTTTATTTATTTTTTTATCTGAACTGTTAAGTGTGCAAGTACACAAGATGTATAATTCTGTTAAAGGAATGTTAGCTGACTGAAAACACCAAAAACTTGACACTGATTTCATGTTTGGAAGTGTAAACTTTTGGCCAGGAATACTCAACTGGCTTTGCCAGGGGACACTTTAACAAAATGATAGGAGGCCAGAGGCCACTTAATTAATGAAATGTAATAATATTTGTCAAATAAAGGAGACAAATCCAGTTGTAGCAGCCCTATGCAGCCAGATTTAGCTGTCCAGAACAGGTCAGGTGTATGCAGGAGTGTTTCTTGTATTTAAGAATATTCATGGTTTAGCACGGACCTCCTCTGACAGATCCTCCCCTGGCACTTTTTTTTTCTTATAAATAAGCTCTATTTGAATGCTTTTTAAGACACACCCTGGCCCCTTATTTACATTCAGAGTACAAAAAAATGCCCAAATGCCAAATGTGAATCAATTTATCTTAAATCTGATTTTGTAAATGTTATCAGGCAAAGATGCATTTGGCTAAAATCCCAAACAATTGGACATAAACCTGCCCATACCCATGCTAATCGGTTGTTGTGCAAGAATTGTCCATTAGATTGGAGTGGATCTTTGATTAGACGCCATCTTAAAATGACAAAAGCTGCAGACGATGCAGAACATTAAACTAGCGAGTGATGAAAGAGTCAATTAAATGTCCAGAAAATGTCCTTTTTCATCTGAGTCAACAGTGATTCTTATTGAATGAAGTGTCTCCTTTGCCTCGCCTGATCTTTTGAATAAGGTATTACATTTTCAATTGAAATGTTATTAAAATATCCGTCAGGACAGTTTATGACATCATTGATAAAGTTATTGCATTACTGGGTTTTATAATGTTTTCCATCAGGCTATGCAGAAATTTAATTTTATAGATTTTTTTTTTTTTTTTTACATTTTTTGCAAAATATTTACATTATTGGGTGCAACATACCAATGTGTTTGTGTTAATATTTATTTTTGTCTGTGTTCCCACAGCCCCAGTCAACAGACTTCACCCAGTACAACAGCTATGGTGACATGTGTGGAGGAGGCAGAGGTGAGAGGTGTTACCAGAATCAGAATGTGGCCACCGAGCAAATCTCTTGCCAAAGTCACCAGAGCTATTCAGCAGCAGTATTCAGAAATGGCTTGCTACGTGTACATAAATGGACATGCATTGTAAAAGATATTTGCATAATAATTCGCACAATGTGTCATCAGGGACAACAGTGTTGTAGATAGTAGCCTGGCAGGGGATTTGACAGCAAAACCATTAACTGTGAGTCTCATTTTCTGTCCCATGTTGTCCTGCAGAGTTTCAGGTATGTCTCTCATCTGCTTTTACACATGGCATGCTTCCTCACCTTGCATCATATATTTGCTTGCTCATGGGTTGCAAGAGGCACCTTGCCCTGAATGCACACCGCCCACTGCTACATGCTTGCATCACTGTTGGATTTAATGTCAACTACAGGGCATGCAGTGCAGCGATTTCAAATACCCAAACATGCACTGCCCAGTAGCTGAACCGGTGTGCTGTTAATGCAATGTACTATCATCGCCTCATGTCTTGTTTTGTGTGTTGTTTACCAATGTTATAACTCACGCTAAATGTGACATTTAAATACCGGATTTTAAAATCCACCATATAGAAAATAAACTACAGAGGCATCAGACAACATGTAAACGACTGCCCATCTCAAATTCTAATGAAGATACTGAACAGTACCCAAACTACTTGCTCCATCCAGTGAAAACTGTGCCCACTGTCATTAGTGGACATATTCATGCCATTAACCCTGCAGTCCCCTTCCACTATATTACATTTGTGTATGTTCTATTCTTTAGCACATTAAGGATGGCCGCGCAGCACTTGCAAGGATGGACAGGGGAGTATCTATGCCTAATATGTTGGAACCAAAAGCAAGTATCTTCTTCTTCTTGTACTGATGACAACATTGTAATCAACACTGAAATATGTTAAAACATTTCTACATTGTTCACTTAGGCCTATTTAAAGGTCCAGTGTGTAGGATTTAGGGGGGTATATTGGCAGAATTGGAATATAGTATAATAATTATTTCTTTTTTTATTGTATAATCACCTGAAAATAAGAGTTTTTCCTCGCCTATGGAGATTGCCATGTTGCACTGACATGTTTCTACAGTAGCCTACAGCTGTGGTTCTCAAACTTTTTTTCTATAATGTACCCCCTTTGAAATATTTTTTCAGCCAAATACCCCCTGACCAGTGCAAAACATTTTTGGTAGGAAAAAAAAAAAGAGGTACAACACAGCGCTATGCCATAAGCATCTGATTTATTAAACAATATTGTAAGTGAAAAACACTTTCAAATTTGGGGGTTGCAACTTGTGGACGTAAATCTCATTAAAACATAATCTTTTGCATACTGACGGTATTTCGTCGGTTCTGGTTTCGCCTTCTTTGTCACTTGTCTCTCCATGTTTTCAGCAGCATTGCTGCTCCACTTCAACCACGACCCCATTGTTTGTGTCTTAACAGCGGCAAGTGATTGATTGAAAGGTGATGACATTTGACAGGTTGGGTCAAACGATCCTGGTTTGGGGAGAGTCTGGGTTTCTTTAAGGATATTGAAATTGAATACTGAGTATAAAATTCAGTTTATGAACTTAGATTTATATTTTTACTGAACTTTTTATAACAATTTTTTTTAGGGGTTATGTATTACTGCTATTCTTTAAAATATCTCACATACCCCCTGGAGTACCTCCACGTACCCCCATTTGAGAAACAGTGGCCTACAAAACGGACAAACCAAACACTGGCTCTAGATAGGGTCATTCGAGATTTTTTCTTTTTTGCTTTTCTGCATAGACCACTATAGTTTGTAGCCCCTCCGTGACGAGAGCATTGAAAAAACACTGATTTCTCTCATGTGAAAGTGCTGTATTCAGTGTCTTTAGAGACACAATCGTGGAGTATATTTGTTTTGGAAAGGAACAGACCTCTGGACAATTCGGCTGTGATAAAAACCATCCAGAAGCGATCTAAAGTTATCAAAGAAAAAAGGAGAGCACACATTAGCACATGCTGGACTAGCAGCCTGTGCCAAACAGCATTGGAAAAACAGTTATTTGTGACCTGAAACTGCTTTATTTGGTGTTTCTACTGGTTTTAAGCACCTGGTCTGTTTATTTTGGAGAGGAAGAGACCTCTGCACGTAATTCGGCTCCAGGTAAAAACCTGAAAAGTCACTACTGTAAGAATTATAACCTGGAAAAGTTTCAGCTAGTTGCACTTTGCAATCCTCATCACTAGATGCCACTAAATCCCCCTGGATCTTACACACTGTTCCTTTAAGTGCATTTTAACTGTAAATGAGGACACATTTTGCAGCTAATTTAAAGATAGTCTAACCTCGGCTATTAGACCAAGAAAAAAGGAGAGCAGACGAAAGATTGAAGATGAAATGACGAATTTAGCATGTTGTATTTGCCCTCGTAGTGTGGGGACATTGGTGGAAGAAATAGGGAACTAAAAGAGAATTTTAACTGGAGGTGAAAGACTCACATTACCTGGGTTCCTGATTTAGCATGCCGCTTCAGGAGCTGCCGAGTCACTCTAGCGCTTAGCATGCTGGCTTCTCCATGCTCATCTGCACATAGCTTTGACTTAAAGTGGCTGGATACTGTATGCAGCATACAGTGAAGAATCCAACGCCCAGATTGTCATCCAAACAACTCATATCACTATATACTGCGTAGTATATACGAGATTGTACATAACTGTGTGGATATGAGTTGGCCAGAGGCCTCAAAGAACTTCTAGTTGCTTATTATTGAGCATTTCAGCTAAATTAACAACTCTCATTCGCCAGTTTCTTTATATGCAGGGGGGGGATTAGGTATTTAGAAACGCAGAAGTACCTCAGATTTCCAGGACAATCATTCCCATGTGGATTTACTTGGCCTACATCACTGGTGGTAGTTCTTTTTTTAGTTCGCATTAAATTACTCTAAAAATACAGCCCGTTACATAACATGTTTTCATGTTTTTGCCCGTACCTAATTGCACGTTTTTACACCCAAAAAAAGTGTGCACATCATAGCACCCTGCATTTCCCCAACAACCTAAAAAAATGACAGCTCTCACTCCCAGTCAGCCTCCTGTCACATACCTGTTCTCCCACCCAGTGTTCCCTCTGTCACAGACAAAAATATCCAAATTTGATAGTTTTGTTTGATAAAGGTGGTTTGCAACTGTGTGAAGCTTAACTTCCAGCTTGTAGATTTGACCTGTTCACTGACCAAGTGTCTCCTTCTGAAGGTGTACCCCTATGAAATGCTCATGATAACCAGTAGAGGGAGAGCTAAACTGCCCAGGGATGTGGACAGAACCAGACTGGAGGTATCAGATTTCCACCTGACTGTCCGCAAATTGATACTGGATTTCTCTACTTTGTGTAAATGACATGTTACACAAATACAACTGTAGCAAGGAATGTGCAGTATCCATTGCTTCTTGTCATTTTTGCAGTGACCCTTTTTATGGCTTTTGGTGCTAATCACGAAACACCCCCTTCCCCTCCCACCCTCCCCTCCTTTGTTTTCTCCACCTTTGTTCTCAATTCTAGCGCCACTTAGCACCCGAAACGTTCTTTGACATCTTTGGAATGGAGATCCAGGAGTTTGACAGGCTTCCCCTGTGGAAACGCAACGACATGAAAAAGAAGGCCAAGCTCTTCTAGCACTCAGAGCAGCATGCACACACTGTACATTCATTCAGATAGCACACGACAACTGTAATCTAGATGTAGGTTTTTGGTTTATTTCCTTTTCTTCTGGGTTTTTGTTTTTATCCTGGCATAATCAAGGAAGCCGTGAAATGGACTCTTTTTGCTCTGACACTTCCTGAGACTGTGAGCTGAGTGATTTGTCCAGTTGCACAGGAGACGAGGAATGGGAATCTCTTCCATGTTCAAAAATGACAAAGAATGAATGATAAATAGGGTCATGTTATTTGGTTTGACTGCGCTTGTTTTACTTCTTGCTTTGCTTTGAGTGGAACTGCTTTCCTTTCTTTCTTGCTTGTTTCTTCCTACTATTTGTTGCTGTTGATTCCTGTGGAACTTTGTAAGTACAGTAGAACCTCATGGCGCCATTACGATATGTCCATGCTCGTAGCTTGAACATGTGTCAGCTTTCCTTCGCTTGGGCTGAAACAGTTTTAGTCCAAAGTTTGCAAGAATCGGCTCAGTGAGTCTTTGATTTAAAAAACAAAATAAAAAATTAAAAAGCCACTGGGAAAGCAGTCAGCTGACCCATCAACTGTTTTACCGGATCTTCATGAAAATAATGAATCATCCGAGCACCTACACATCGTCATCCCCCCCCCCGGCTACTGTACACGCCACCAAACATTCATCCGCCCCTGACAAAAAGAAAAATGTCTCTCTTCTCAGGCTCTCATAAACATGGCCAGACACTTTCCCTTTACATGTATTGGAAGTACAAATCTTAATATATTTTAGTGCCGTATCCGACGTACAGTAACCAACAACTAGAAAAAACACCTAATGTAAGAAACAACTGTATTTGAAAAGTACTGTTTTATAAATGAAAAAAACCCACACTGCCATTTGTTGTATTGAAATCTAAGCCAATAAAGCTTTAAATCACCATGAACCATATGATCCTCAGCTATACCAAAGGTACCCACCGCCTCTTTTCTGTTCTCTGCTTTCTTCTTCACATTTCACCAATATAAATACAGTAGTTCTGTGAAGTTACACAGGGTGAGAGGTGATCTGAGGACTGGTTGACTTTTATGGGAACAATCAGATAGTAGAGTTTATTGACTTACGACACAAACTCTGATTAAATGGGGCCCCTGTCAGGAAGCATCCTTTTATATTAGCTTAACCTTTTACTGTGATGTGAGTATCTAAAGTATATAGCTACATCTTAAAGCTTTGTTCGGAGACAAATAAACCTCTGATGTCAGTGCACAGACTAGTGAACACAACAACATACTAAATATCTAGAATTACTCTTCGAGCATTGCCTAAATCAAAACTTCATCACAGAGTGTGCCTTGAAAACCCATTTGCATCATTTCATGTGCTGCATATAGAACATTTTCCAAAGCATACCACTGTTTTTTAGGTTAAATAAGAATGAGCTCCCTCATTCCAAGCAGCTATCAGTTTTCATATTTTATATTGGTATGATGGAAACAACAATTTGCAAAATCTTGCTTTAGGAATAGAATGCATCACTGTGAATATGTGTATTAAATATTATATTATTTTGTTAGCGATGTTTTGTTTGCAGTTAATAGAGTTGCAAGCAAAGGTTATTTAAGTGCAGTTGGTAAGACAGGACGTCCGAGCCTTGGCAGCTGCATTAACCTCTTCAATGCATAAATATTGTTCTGTTTGTTATAGTCATGTTTTCCTATTGTTTGTCCTTGGGTTTGTGTTTCCAACAATGTGGTACTCTGTGTATTTATGAAAGCAGTGTTGCAAAGCAGCTAACTCTTATCAGGCTTGTATGGTACCACGTTGCTTCTAGGTTACATACTAGCTTATATTTTTTGCCATTTATGCTCACACAATACATCCTCAATTATATAACAATAGTCAAAAAAGAGCCAGGGCCCTAGTGAAACCAGTAGCCAGGTTTATATTATAAAATGAATTTCTTAAGGCCATTTTGGGGCCTACCTTGTTCAGCTCCATCAACTCTCTCCACAAAAATGGTCCAAAAAGGTCATCATTTTACAATTGTTGAAAAAAGTGTATTCACCGTTATAGATGTTTAAGGTGAATTTTTTAATTGTTAAATGTACTTTTTGTGATAATTAAGTTATAGAAAATACTTTAAATGCAAATGTTGAATTGTACATTCATGGAATCCCACCATGACATACTTTGTTATAGTGTATTCAGGTTTATATACTGTTCAAAAGCACCACAGTTAACAAAACTTTATTTTATCTTAACAGATTAGCATAGATACATTTCATTATCAGATATCAGAGGCTCTCACACTAACATTGCTGTTAAATACTAGCCTGAAGACTGTTCATGACCATGCCTGATACTGACTACCTTGCTGCACAATGATAAGGTAATGACCAAAAAAGAGAGGAAACTAATTTTCAGCTGAATGGATAATTGACCTCAAGCATGTTTAAAATCTTACCAATTTTATTTTTTATGTATACTGAAATGAACACAACAGTGCCTCCATGGATAGCAGGAGAGACACAGTTAAAGAATTTAAGAAATATATATATAAAAAAACAAACATCAGAATTTTATTATATTATATTATATAATTATTTTTGTGTCTGAAAGGGTTTTTTCACAAAAAAAAGTTCTGTAACCCAGTTAAAATTCTTAAAACTGCATGGATTCACTTGACACTCGAAAAATTCATAATCTATAAATATAAAAGTATTGTTCATTTTAAACTAGTACACACAGGATTTTTCTCTTCACTGATAAGTCTGTATAAGCACTGGAGGTTTCAGGTTTTCACACCATACTTGCGTAAGTGGCATACTAGGCTGTGATTTGCTTCCAAACTAGTTGTGATGTCACAAAATCCTGCTCCAACATAAGCATCTTAAACTGAGATTTAAGGTGATCACAGAGAAGCTGTCCTCCTTCACCAGATGAGTGTCAAAACACTGTCACAGACATCATTCGGTGCAGTGATACATCCAAGGAAGGTAACAAAACAAAAATATAATTTTGGATGGAGGTGCACTTTAACAAAATACTGTAGAAAACCACTGCATGCTTTGGAAAATGTCTATGATGATACAGCTTGAAGCAATTTGTGAAAAGAAGCCTAAAAATACCAGTATGGGTCTTAAAAAGTAATGACAAAAAATATCCTTCTTAGGTATCAAATGCATCACTTTTACAGTGACTGCTTATCAGAGCTGCAGTATGGCCTCATTCAGTCAGAGGGGGAATTATTATGAGACAAATGTGAGTGATTGTGGACACAAAAATAATGTTTTTCATCTTGGAGAAGGCAGCACTGACAAATACCGATACATGGAATCTGGAAGACAGATGTCCGCTTCTGAGCTCACAACACTACAGTGTGCCAGTCATGTAATGGCAATGAGGAGATCAATGGGAATCATTTTCAGCCCGATTAGGTCGCAGAAACAGAGCAAAGCCTTCAGCACTGCTACACAAAACTGTACCATGTGAACATACAGTCTCAAAATGCAGAAAATATGGTATACAGTCAAAGATAAATACAATATGGTTGTTACAGTACACACTCCTGACTTTCAATCTCAGCTTTGTTCATCATCTCACAAGAAACTGCTTCTGCAGCCGCTCTTCACCACAGCTGTCTGACTGGTGTTGAACTGAGCTGTGCTGAATGTGTGTGCAACCCTTTCTACAGGAGACATTAGAAAATCACCAAGAGTGTCTAAAGAAGCAAAGAGATGCAGTTAAATACAGACTGAAAAAGCTGGCAGCACGACAGTCAGAGATCACAGTAAGTTGTTTTCAGGGGATGCTCTGGAAGCCCATTTTAGCCAATGTGATAGAAATCATAAAAAAAGATAATGGCTAACTACCTCCAAATAATACCTCAAAATAATCCCAAAAAAGGTCAATATAATCAAATTTAAAAAAAAAAAAAAATAGTGGCTTTCTAAAAATACATTTTTTTTGTTATTTTTCGAGATACTAAGTCATTATTCTTGAGAAAGTTTCATTCTTTGCGATAATAAGTCATCACTGTGAGATTCCATGTCATTATTTTTAAGATATGAAGATGTTATTTTGAGTTAAGTGAGTTGATATTTTGATAAGGATTTGCAATAATATTTTGAGAAAATTTCTCATTCTAATGACTTACTGGATCCCCCCAGGACCCAACCCCCAAACAAACACACTGGCAGAAATGAGCTTCCATAGACATACCAGTTAGTGATGAAATTTGCCACAACATGAAATAGTTCAGTCTTTCTTGTGACATTACATTTGATTATTAAAAATTGCATCAGTTGTTTAGCAAAAACACAATAATCATGATGCCATCAGGCTGTATTTTAAACTAATACATGCTTATGCCTGATTCAGAAAAAGTCCTCAGTGATAAGGGAGAACATCATACGGAAGTACCAGGAGATCCAGGCCGTCTTAGACGAGGACTTGAGGATTACCCTGTCCCACCTGGAGATGGAGGAGCGGGCTGCTGTCTGTGCTCTGGATGGACTGATGGAGAGGAACTGTTCTCTAATCCAGGAGATCGAGCAGGACCTGGCCAGACTCACTGTGGCAATGGAGCAGACCGACACAGAGCCTGACACAATGGTGATTAAACTTAAAGTCCACTGGACGAAATACGACATAAAATTCATTACCTACCTTCTCTTTTGTGTGTGGGAATTGAAAATGTTATATTTTGCTTTCAGAATTTGTTTAATATTAATTTTTCTGCTTTTCTTCAGTCTTTCTTTTCATACCCTGAGCAGCAAGACATGGAGACAGTGGACAGGTATAGTATTAAATCACAGTGAATAATATATATATTTTAAAATGGAGCAGCAGCTGATTTTTCTTATTATGGTCTGCCTCCTACAGAGTAATGGACTTGCTAAACAGGACGGACCCGAGCAGTGTGAGCCTGGATGAAGTTAAAGCTGACCAGATCCTCAGCCTCGCCAACAACATGCTTCTGCTCATCAGCTCACAGACTCCTATAATAAAGAAACTCGCCAAGAGTTGTCAGTTCACTCGTTGTTTCTTACGTGTTCATAAAAGCTTGACCTCTTTTTTAATTTTCTGTACAAATGCTGTTAAATATCTGTCTACAGATTCCAGTGAGGTGAGTCTGGATCCAGACACAGCCCACCCAAAGCTGATCATCTCCCCCGAAGGTGACAGTGCCATCTACACAGACACCTGGCAGCAACTCCCTGACCTCCCTGGACGCTTTGACACCACCCTCAATGTCATCAGCTTGCAAGGCTTCAGCTTTGGTCGCCATTACTGGGAGATTGATGTGACTGGGAAGACTTACTGGGAACTGGGTGTCACCCATCCCAACCTTCCCCGTAAGGGAACCACTGAGGACTGCTGGCTGGGCCGCGGGGACGAGTCCTGGTGCGTGGAGTTCTTTGATGGGGAGTATACAGCGTGGCATGGAGGCGTGCCCCACCAGCTGCCTTTCACAAAACGCTTCTGTCGGATTGGTGTTATGTGTAGTTTCCCTGCAGGGTTGGTGACGTTCCTTGAGGCAGACAACATGACACCGCTGTTCTCCTTCTGTGCAGGGACCTTCTCGGACTGCCTCCACCTGGCCCTGTGTCCTGGTCATGACCACAATGGCAACAATGCTGAGCCAGTTGTAATCTGTAATGATCCATCTCCTACCAGTGATCTCTGATCAGTGGTTCAAAAAAAAAGAAGCTTTTAGTAACTCCCTGCTACGGCACCATTTTATAATAACGCACCAGTAGAGTGCCACAAGGATGATGTTTTTTCTGTAGACCAACCCAGATGTTAATGTAACCGTGGTTCCCTCGTCAAAAAGCATATGGGATTTTTCCATTTTGGATCATTGCAGAAAATAAATTCTGTGGCAAGCACATGTTTATGATACTTATATGTTCTGTTCAACAAGATAATCTTCACTAATGAACACCACTAAGCTAAAACGACCACACTAAGGTTGGGTCGTCACCACTACGAGACTGTAAAGCCGTGTTCGGCGTGATGAAATTTTGTAGTCCCATTTAGCCACTTGATAGCAAGCTCTGTTTTTTAGACCCATGAGCTTCAAAGTTTGCCAGTGGGGTACTTACTGACGTATTTTATGTTGCAGAACAAAATGTGAAAGTCTCTTTACCTTGTAGCCGCAGACATAACTTCTAGGGGTGTAATGATCCATCGATCTGGACTGATACATTGATTCAATGAGCAATGATCCTGTATCATCCATGCGAAGTGTAAACATTGATCCATATCATCCTCTATCAGATGCACCTTTATTTTGAAAATTCTGTGTTACCATCACAGGCAGATGATGAGAAGCAGACAAGAGACAGGTGATGAGAATAACGCTATTTACTCGTGAATAAATCATCACTCTGGAAATGCTTTGTTTTCTGAGAAACTGCGAGTCAACAGGTCAACAGACAACGTGTTATATGTAAACAAAAGCAGTACTCAGAAACGTCACATCCTGTCATGGGCTAACCTCGCTCCCTGCTAATAGCAGCATTAGCTGCTCATTTTCAAAAATGTTTGGCTGAAAAGACGTACATGCAGACTTTAATTCAACCGTGCTGTTTTGTCGGGAGATGTGGTGACTTAAACCAGTGGTGAGTAAGAAAAAGCATAAATAATACATCTATGGGTTAAATTATGGGTGGAGGAAAAGTCCGCTAGCCGCTAAGATAATTTGTGCAATTTAAAAAGCCATAGGCTTATGCTAATAACATTAGCATGTTGTATATATGGGGGAAATGTGACGTACAAAAGACGTTTGTTTTTTCTGTGAAGCTTGACAGTTATCATTAAGCTGACTTTTATACTTTTGTTAAATGGTTTTGTTGTTAATCCATGTTTTATGGCTGCTGGGAAAAGTTTGCCATAGGGCTTTCAGTCAGCGATCCCTTAAGTTTTAGGAAAAAGATTTAGGCTTAGATATTGTTCAGATTTTTTTTGGCAAAAATTTTTTTTGGCATATTCTTCTCTAACTGACTGTGTTAAACAAGCAAAAAATATTGTGTTAAATAGATCGCAGGCCTTTAAATCTAATCTATCATATCTTGATGAAACTAGTGATTTAAGCAAAAACCCACTCAAAAATTCCATTGGCTTTGAGACGAGGGAACCTGAGGTGCTGACATGCTGAGTCATTTCTGGGTTGTATTGGACTCATTCTTGGGGTTCTCTTTTTTAAGGGTTTATAAGCTGTAACTAATGGCTTTATTAATTATTCCAATCCATTCAGTAGATGTTGAGATTTTTCACAGCATTAACAAAAACTTTGACCTGCTGGTGGAGCTAAACGACATTCAGGTGATGTTATAGCTTAAATATATAGCTTAAAACTTCCTCTTTCAACCTCATATTAGCACCAAAGTAAAAGTTGGATATATCTCCTGGGAAACATAGATGTTGTACACACTTTGGTACATTTCCATCCTGTTGATGTAGATTTATTATAGAGGATAGGAGAAAACTTTAACCTTCTTGTGGAGGTAGAGGAAAAGTCAGGGAATCACAAAACATTTAGCATTAGAATCCATCCTTTGGAAACCATGAATACCAGTACCATATTCATGACAATCTATAGTTTTTGAGATATTTCTCTAAATGCCAAAATCATCAACTTCATGGTAGCCCTACAAGAATATTCAGGGGATTGCCAAAGTCAGTGGGATTCATATTCAGGAGGCCATGAATCTTTGGACAAAGCTTTATGATAATAATTCACATATATGAGATATTTAAGTATGCACCAAAATGGTCAAAAGATCAGCATACCAACAAGCTGACAGGCTAGGGTTAACAGTAAGCAAATAGTGTTATCTTATATCTACTTTATAGATCAGTTAGAAGGCAAATATGGATTGCTAAATTGGGAAATATCTTTCTGGTATTTATCCCTTCTATTTGATGATAATACATCGATAATGTTGGCAATCCATTTACCAAATGCTCATGTGTTTCATAGTTTATATTAATCTACCCAGTCTAAAACTGAAAATGCAATAAGCTGTTTATAAATGGGTTTTGGACCATGGTTTGGAGATGTTTTAAGAATATTTTCCACTAAGGTAAATGGTCCAATATTATGAATTTGTTATATTCAGCTATATTTTTATGAGTTTGCTCAAAAAAAAAAGGAGGAGGATAAACATAATCTATAAAGCATTATAAATTACTCTTAACTATTAATAAAGCCATTAGTTCAAACAAACAAACAAACAAACAAACAAACAAACAAACAAACAAAAAAACTTCATTAAAGGTGCCTTTTTATACACTGGTCCCCTTGTTAACGATAGATTGCTACTCCAAAATAGCTGACCTTATTTCAGATGACATTGAGGCACATTGTAATAAAAAATTCTTGTCTGAGTATATTTTCTTTCAAGGATTCAAGTTAAAAGAGCACACTACACACTTCTTTCAGTGCTGGTATGTGTGTATTGAACCATCTGATGAAATTGCAGAAATATTAGAAGCAGTGTGACCCATCCCAGTTGAAAAGAAAGGCCAGGACAACAGTGCTTTGTGCATTTTGAGTTATTTCTCTATGACAAAGTTGCTTAAATAACGGCTTTAATTTTACTTGAAAATCATAAAAGTTACTTACACTGTTATACAAGTCATGTTATTGAACATATTATTCAGCATACAATTATGTAAATATTTTAATTTACTGAAACTGTAAATTTATAAAGAGATCTAAAAAGCACAGTAATTTATTCTGAAAAGCACCCACTGTATTTGGATTCAAAGTCTACACAAACAAACAATCGGCTTCGCAAATATGCTCTCTGAGACTTTGTGTTGTCTCTGAGTGTGCGCATATCCTCATCATACTAAAGTTTTAATTTAATAATTTCAAAATGAAAATTGTATCAAGAGTGGCAGAGACAGTGATCTTGATCTTGCGTGATTTATTTGTCCATTCCAAGTGTTTTCTAACATGGACAGCATTTTGCCTGTTATTACAAAGAAAAATCAGTATCCAAGAGCACAGTTAAAATCAATAAAAGTGACTCAGCAATAGGGACAGTTGCCAGTCAACCCCCGCTGAATCAAAGGTTAGAACTTACACAAATGTTTAGAAAAGGGCAAGCGATCTGCCGACGGTGCACTCTCATTTGACTGTCCTGGATGTCTTCTGATCCACTGCCATCATGAACCTAAAGCTGATCTTCTTTTGCCTCTTCGTAGCAGTGCTCCTCGTACCTGCTGAAGTATGTATTCAATATATGATACGGCTATTGTGTAGCAATAAGCAAATGGCTTTCATTTACAATGTTGCAATGTTTGATAAGACATTTTGCTGGGAATAAAATGCAGTAGAGCTTGTTGTCCATGTTCCTGTTTAAAAAGAGTAATTCACTGCAATGTTTTGTCATAAATGTCATCAAGATTATACAAACCAACTGCATGTTATCTTTTATTAGTATGACTCTTTTGTGATGCTGTCAAATTATTATTCAGCTGAAGCATAAAAAACACAAACATCGTCATCGAGATGGCCATGGTCATGATCATGAGCATCACAAACATGAGCACCATAAACATGGCAAAAGGAGAGGAGGATTTAAGGAAATTATTGAAGGTGAGTACTTGTTTTTATTCCTTTTATGATATATTGTATATGAAACAGTATTTGACATTTAGTTTTATAGGGTAAAAGAGACAGGAAGAAAATCTTACAAAGTAAAATTACTGTTTCAGATATCTTCTTTAGCATCCTGGAGGGAGCTGGTGATGATGACGATGATGACGATGAAAGTCCTTCAGAGTGGCTTTTTGAACTTCAAGAGCCAGAAGGTGTGAGAAGCAACACTCATGTATTCTGTTTAACTAATTACGCCAATCTGTAATGTTACATTCTCCCATAACAGACTGCATCGCATTCAGAAGCTCTAATTCAAAACTTAAACACCCCTCTTAACTTTTCTCATCTTAGGCGAATGCAACCCAAACCCCTGCCTCAACAACGGAGTGTGTGAGGAGAAAGGCAAGAGGAGATTCAAATGCGACTGTCCAAGACCTTTCAGGGGAAGAAGATGCGAGAGAGGTTGGAAACAAACTCCCGTTTCCCTTGCACACCGGTCACATATGTACAGTATATAGTGAGCAAAAATGAATTATTGTGTCATCTTGTCAGGTCCAAAACATTGTAAAAGAGGTAAATGTGGTCGTGGTGAATGTGTGCTGACTTCAACTCCCCCGTTCTATGAATGTAAATGCAAGGTGCCCTTCCAGCCTCCTAAATGCAGAACTGGTAAGGAGTATTTCTTTGCCCAAACAAGACAGAATACCTCTTTTCCACAAGTTTCTAAAGCAAGCTTTTACTGTTAACTATTTTTCTCCAAAGTTTCACTGTGTGAGCCTAATCCATGTCAAAATGGTGGACAATGCGTCAGGGACGGTGATGACTTTGACTGCCAGTGCCCTCCAGGGTACAGAGGACGTTTCTGTCATGTTGGTAAATACTGCACCCTTCATTATTATTTTAGTACAGCATATCACCATATCTCATACACTGAATGAGTGAGGTCTTTTTCTCAGGCCCAGATGACTGCTATGTGGAGGACGGAGAGTCATACCGCGGAAATGTGAGTGAGACAGAGGATGGCTATGAATGCCTCCACTGGAACTCTCACTTCATCTTGGAGCGAGGAGTTGACCCCTTCAGCACCTATGAAGACAAAGATGGACTCGGCCATCATAACTTCTGCAGGTCAGAGGGAAAATAAACAAGTCTATACAAATACGAGTAGACATCTTCAAGCTATGGAAGCCCTGAGAAGCAAGTGAGGAAAAAAATATTAATATCCATGGTCTAGGTCTGATAAAAAGGATTTGCCTTTTTGAGGTCCTTTTTTTTAATCCCCATCCATGGAACAGGTGAAAATTTTTTTATTTTTTTATTTTTTTATTAGGACTAAAAGCATTTACGTTTTTATTCTAGGTGAGTTTTAATTTATCCAGACATTCTAAATACAAGGTACATATAAAACGTGGTTCTATTTAGAACATAAGGTAGTGGCATAGATTGTATAAATAATGGACATAATTACCATGACATTACACACTGGTTTATTTGCTGCTGTTTTGAAGCCTCGAGTTTGTCATTTTGGCAGACAGCTTGTCAAATGAAAAATTTTTTTTTTTTTTTGCACCAGGCTGTAAACATTTTATTTTCACTGTAGAGTTGGGCATTTTATTTTATTTTGTGTCTGTTGGGATTTACTCTGTTTTGTAGCCAGTCTCAAGTGGCCTTTCAAGGAACTGCAGTTTTTGGTGCTTGTGCAGTGGCTTCTTTTTTTCAGCCTTGGAGGTTGCCTTTTGGATAATGGTGAGCTTCTGTCTTTTGTAGTGAAAATGAGTATTACAACAAGAAACACTGAAAAAATATTCTGTCAAAAAACTTTTTTTTCACTTGGCAGAACTTTTTTCCCACCTGTTTTACAAAAAAAGAAAAAAATTCGGGCAGTTCGAGAGATTGTCCCAGCAAAATCTTTCTTTCACTTGTTCTTAAGTCCTAAACACAGAAAAGACAATAATTCAAGCCAGACTAAGAAAAACCACTGGAATTTGTCCCTCACTTGCCTCTCAGGTCTCCCATACTAAGAGGACGCTTTCTCACACGTTTTCTGTGACACAGAAACCCAGATGGAGACGAGATGCCCTGGTGTTTCTACAGAAAAGGTCGCAAGTTGTCGTGGGACTACTGTGATGTCACAGAGTGTCCTGAACCAACAGGTCAGCCTTCAAACATCACATAACTTTATGACTAAAATTGACAAAAACAATTTTTATTGTTTTATCTTTTATTGTGTTATCTTTTCGTGTATGTTGTCAGGTGTGACGCCAACTGACATTGTCCCTACCAATGCCGATCCCACTGCTCCCAAGCCCCAGTCTACAAGCCCTAAACCTATAGCAGCCTCCAAACTAACCACCACACCCACAATGACTGAGAAGCCCAGCCAGACTCCACAACCTTCTGCTCCCCCCACTAACGTTCCTCTCCCCCCCACTAAAACCCCTTTACCACAACAGTTTGTCACCTGTGGGCAGCCTCAGCCAAAGAAGTCCATTACACGAATATTTGGGGGTTTGAAAGTTCCTCCTGGGGCCGTACCCTGGCAGGTGTCCCTGCAGGTGAGACCGAAGGACTCCAACCTGGCATTCAGACATATATGTGGAGGAGTTCTCATCGAGAGCTGCTGGGTACTGACAGCCGGACACTGCATGTAAGCAAATCAAAATAAATATGAAAAATCACAAAACATCGCCTGATTATGGAATAGCTTTCACATGTGGTCTTGATCTTGAGTGAATCATGTTTTTTGTGTTTCAACAGCGAACAAAATAAGGACATGCAGGTGGTTATGGGAGGTCTGTCACTGGATGCAGAGGAATCCACAGAGCAAACTGTAAAAGTTGAAGAGGCTATTAGACATGAGAACTACAGAGAGACTCAAACAGCGGTTTACAACGACATAGGTGACCAATGCTTCCCTCACTGAGATTACCAACAGTGTTAGGATGTAATATACAAATCAAAGATCCTTTTGATTCTTTTTACTCAACTAAGGATGAGATTTTAGAGAGTCAAATAGCACTATTATAATTAGATAATTGACAACAGTATGATAGCATTGATAGTCGAGGTTGTTAACTCTTAAAATAGAATTATTGACATTGTGATATAAAAGTACCAGAAGTTAAGTACTTTATCATTTAATTTTTTAATTTTGTTGTGACTTTTATCCATACTGCTTTTCCAAAGGCTTATTGAGGCTGAAAGGCTCTGATGGAGTTTGTGCCAATGAGACCCAGTTTGTGAAGACAGCCTGTCTGCCTGATGCCCAGCTGCCTGATGGGATAGAATGTAAAATTTCTGGATGGGGTGCCACTGAGGACTGTAAGGCCACTTTTGTGTATTTAGCCACCTATAAAAAAAAAACAAAAACACTGTCTATTTTTCAGTCAGATATTTTTGGTTTGTTTCAGAGGAATGCATTTCGGAGCTTAATGTTTATTTTATTTTATTTTTTAGTGTAAAAGATCCTGTAAACCTTTATGTCCCTGAAATTACTGAAATCAACAATTCCCCCCCAATCAAAAACATCCATCCATCCATCCATTTTCTTCCGCTTATCCGGGGTTGGGTCGCGGGGGCAGCAGCCTAAGCAGGGAACCCCAGACATCCCTCTCCCCGGCCACTTCGTCCAGCTCTTCCCGGGGGACCTCGAGGCGTTCCCAGGCCAGCTGTGAGACGTAGTCTCTCCAGCGTGTCCTGGGTCTTCCCCGGGGCCTCCTACCGGTGGGATGTGCCCTGAACACCTCACCAGGGAGGCGTCCTGGAGGCATCCTAACTAGATGCCCGAGCCACCTCATCTGGCTCTTCTCAACGCGGAGGAGCAGCGGCTCTACTCCGAGCCCCTCCTGGATGACCGAGCTTCTTACCCTATCTCTAAGGGAGAGCCCAGCCACCCTACGGAGGAAACTCATTTCGGCCGCTTGTACCCGCGATCTTGTTCTTTCGGTCACTACCCAAAGCTTGTGACCATAGGTGAGGGTAGGAACGAAGATCGACCGGTAAATCGAGAGCTTTGCCTTTCGGCTCAGCTCCCTCTTCACCATGACAGACCGGTGCAGAGTCCGCATTACTGCAGACACTGCACCGATCCGCCTGTCGATCTCCCGTTCCATCCTTCCCTCACTCGTGAACAAGACCCCGAGGTACTTAAACTCCTCCACTTGGGGCAGGACTTCGTCCCCGATCCGGAGGGGGCACACCACCCTTTTCCGGCTGAGAACCATGGTCTCAGATTTGGAGGTGCTGATTCTCATCCCAGCCGCTTCACACTTGGCTGCGAACCGATCCAGTGAGAGCTGAAGGTCACGGCCCGATGAAGCCAACAGGACCACATCATCTGCAAAGAGCAGGGACCCAATCCTGAGGTCACCAAACTGGACCCCCTCAACACCCTGACTGCGCCTAGAAATTCTGTCCATAAAAGTTATGAACAGAATCGGTGACAAAGGGCAGCCCTGGCGGAGTCCAACCCTCACCGGAAACGAGTTCGACTTACTGCCGGCAATGCGGACCAAGCTCCGGCACCGGTCATACAGGGAACGGACAGCCCGTATCAGGGAGTCCGAAACCCCATATTCCCGGAGAACCCCCCACAGGACTCCCCGAGGGACACGGTCGAATGCCTTCTCCAAGTCCACAAAGCACATGTGGACTGGTTGGGCAAACTCCCACGCACCCTCAAGGATCCTGCCAAGGGTCCAGAGCTGGTCCACAGTTCCACGACTGGGGCGAAAACCGCATTGCTCCTCCTGAATCCGGGGTTCGACTATCCGGCGGGCCCTCCTCTCTAGTACCCCCGAATAGACCTTACCAGGGAGGCTGAGGAGTGTGATCCCCCTGTAGTTGGAACACACCCTCCGGTCCCCCTTCTTAAAAAGAGATGTCCACGCAATGTTGCAGAGTTGCGTTAGCCACGACAGCCCCACAACATCCAGGGCCTTGAGGAACTCCGGGCGGACCTCGTCCACCCCCGCTTTTTGGCCACCTCGGTAACCTCAGCCCCAGAGATAGAGGAGCCCACCCCCGAGTCCCCAGGCCCTGCTTCCCCAACGGAAGGCGTGTCGGTGGGATTGAGGAGGTCTTCGAAGTATTCCTTCCACCGATCCACAACGTCCCGAGTCGAGGTCAGCAGCGCCCCGTTGCCACCATACACAGTGTTGACAGAGCACCGCTTCCCCCTCCTGAGATGCCGGATGGTGGTCCAGAACCTCTTCGAAGCCATCCGGAAGTCGTTTTCCATGGCCTCGCCGAACTCTTCCCACGCCCGGGTTTTCGCCTCGGCGACCAATGCCGCCGCACTCCGCTTGGCGAGTTGGTACTTGTCTGCTGCCTCCGGAGTCCCACAGGCCAAGAAGGCTCGATAGGACTCCTTCTTCAGCTTGACGGCACCCCTTACCGCCGGTGTCCACCAGCGGGTTCGGGTGTTGCCGCCCCGACAGACACCGACCACCTTACGGCCACAGCACCGGTCGGCCGCCTCAGCAATGGAGGCACGGAACACGGCCCACTCGGACTCAATGTCCCCGGCCTCCCCCAGGACATGGTCGTAGCTCTTCCGGAGGTGGGAGTTGAAGCTCCTTCTGACGGGAGACTCTGCCAGACGTTCCCAGCAGACCCTCACAATGCGTTTGGGTCTGCCAGGTCTGACCGGCGTCCTCCCCCACCATGGGAGCCAACTCACCCCCAGGTGGTGATCGGTTGACAGCTCCGCCCCTCTCTTCACCCGAGTGTCCAAGACATACGGCTGCAAGTCCAATGATACGACTACAAAGTCGATCATTGAACTGTGGCCTAGGGTGTCCTGATGCCAAGTGCGCATATGGACACCCTTATGCTTGAACATGGTGTTAGTTATGGACAATCTGTGGCGAGCACAGAAGTCCAATAACAAAACACCACTCAGGTTCAGATCGGGGGGGCCATTCCTCCCGATCACGCCCCTCCAGGTCTCACTGTCGTTGCCAACGTGAGCGTTGAAGTCCCCCAGCAGAACGAGGGAGTCCCCAGAAGGAGCAATCTCCAGCACCCCCTCTAAGGACTCCAAAAAGGGTGGATATTCTGAACTGCTGTTTGGACCATAGGCACAAACAACAGTCAGGATCTGTCCCCAACCCGAAGGCGGAGGGAGGCTACCCTCTCATTCACCGGGGTAAACTCCATCGTACAGGCACCGAGCTGGGGGGCAATAAGTATTGCCACCCCCGCCCGGCGCCTCTCACCAGTGGCAACTCCAGAGTGGAAGAGAGTCCATCCCCTCTCGAGAAGACTGGTTCCGGAGCCCAAGCCATGCGTCGAGGTGAGGCCGACTATATCTAGTCGGAACTTCTCAACCTCGCGCACCAGCTCAGGCTCCTTCCCCACCAGAGAGGTGACATTCCACGTCCCCAGAGCTAGCTTCTGCAGCCGAGGATCAGACCGCCAAGGTCCCTGCCTTCGGCTGCCGCCCAGCTCACATTGCACCCGACCCCTACGGCCCCTCCTACGGGTGGTGAGCCCACGGGAACAATCAAAAACACACATATTAATATTCATTTGTCGTGCTATTTATCAATCTACAGTACATTGTTTTGGTGTGATTTGTGTTGGTCATATGAGGCGCAAAGATGTCTGCAACTCACACCAAAACTATCTGGACTGATAAGTAGCACTACAGGAAAGAGGAAAAATATGCAGTTTTGATTTGGGGTTGAACTGTCCCTTTAAAGTCTGTTTATTCCACCTTCTCTCTGCAGCTGTTTATGGTTCCAACCACCTGCTGGAGGCCAACGTACTGCTGATCAACCAGGACAAGTGCTCTGAACCTGATGTTTATGGCAAAGTCCTGGATAATACTATGTTCTGCGCTGGCCACCTGCAGGGAGGAGTGGATTCCTGTCAGGTTTGTAAAAAAAATTAAATGCTATTATTCAGAACAACTGCATGACTGATTGATCTGGAGTGAGCGCAGCTGCGACATCCAATCACATTATCTATGTGTGTTTGGCCGACTTTGAGAAAGTTGATTTAGTCTGAGTCAGTGGGACTACCATGTTTACGTGTATTTTAAAATACCAGTTTTAGTCGGACTAACACCATAATGTGAATTTTTCTAACATTAAGTAAACGTACTGAGTGTGTGCATTCGCTATCTAGTCAGCTGTTTGCTCTTGTTGTAGGGCGACTCTGGAGGACCGCTGACTTGTAAGGAGAACAATGCGAATGTTATTTACGGCGTGGTGAGTTGGGGAGACCAATGTGGACGGAAGAACAAGCCCGGGGTCTACACACGGGTTACTAACTATCTGAACTGGATCAAGTCGAAGATTCAAGCAACATCTGAATAAACACACTTTTACTATTCACCATGCCAGTGTGGCCAAGTGCTTAGTGATGTACGGAGCAAGTCTTACACATCGTGATTAAGCTTTTTAGGGTTTTTGTGTAATTGTACCCAGTATTTTGCTTTTTGGGTCTAGATGTGCAACAATTTTAAATTCCAGTGCTACTTAATAAAAATTTCATAAAGAACTAATTAAACATTTTATCAAATAGTTTTGTTGTGGAGTAAATACGCATTGTCATTTAAGCTTAATGTGTTTTTTACGATTTATATATGACGTAGAAATGCAATGTGATCTGAAACCTTTTATCAAAAATGATGTGTGGTGGAGAAGGAAAGACAAAATAAATGTTAAATATGACTACCCGGAGCCCTTTCAGAGAAAAAGTGACATATTTTTCAATAAAGCTTGTTGGTAACTTTATAAAAAATATTTTTTGTCATATTTGCTGAAACTGTTACTTTGATCAGACCTGAGGATTCAAACATGGCTGTCAGTTATGTCAATCACTGCTTGTCAACTGCTGTCAAACTGTTGAAATAGGCAGCGTTTGATAAAATATTAGTGAAGAATCTGTCACTGCATTGCCTATTTCTCGCCTCAAATGTTTTCAGAAACATATTTCAGTGTACTATTTAGCTGTAAAATGAGAAAGCTGGTCTGGCCAGTGGGCGGTATTTCCAACATGGCTGCTGAGTGAAGATCAAGACCAAGAAGGTTTACTCTCATTCCAAAACATGGGGTTCATGAAAAGAAACAAAACTAAGTACTGAGGTCCCAGCAAGTAACAATATAATGAGACACTCAAATCTAAAACCAGCAGAAACAACGAATAAATGCAATTAAATAAAATGATAATCTAAGATTAATAAAACAAAAACACACGGATAAAAACAGTAGACATTTTAAAAAGCAAATGCATTCATAAATATAACCATAAAGTATAGTCACAAACTTTCTCATTTCACAGGTAAACAGTACACTAAAATATGTTTCTGAAAACATTCAAGGTGAAAAATAAACAGTGCAGTAATAAAGTCTTGGTTAATAGTTGATCAGCACTGTTTAGTTTGACAGTCTGGCAATGATTAACGTGATTGGCAGCTGCATTAGAGATTCATCGGCTGTCATTGGCCATTTTCTGTGCACCACCGCCTGATTCTAGTGAATGCTTTTAGGGGCAGAAGGGACACGATTTTTTTTTTTTTCATCTGGTTCATGTACTTCTTTCAGAATCATTTCTTTCAGAATCACTTCAATCAAACTATCACTTAGTTTCAGAAAATATGACACAAAGTTATTTCAATCAAGCTCATTATTTGTAAGTTGTCTCTCAACAAGAATTACATTATTTTTGTAGTATTATAGGAGATTAATGAAAGAAAACAAACTTCTAACAATAAGCAAAGATATCACAATTAATTGAAGAAATGTCACCAAATGTATCAGTGATGGCAAAGCATGAATAGCATATGTAGAAATAGGATATTTACATCATGCTGATATAGGCTTCTTATAGTTTACTTCATCCTTGGCTGTCCCTTCATGCTTTTCTTTGCCTCATGTTTCGTCCTCACTGGGCCCAATGGTAGCAGAACTCATAGCAACTCCCCTGACCTAGAGAAGGGGAGTCATAGTGGATGAATGTGCCAAAAGGGATTTTATCTACAAATTTATTAGCTGCCCATCCAGGTTTTCATGAACATGTCTTTTATACACAAGTACACAAGACGACTGCTCAAAATCAAATAGGGTTGCATATTCTCACACTTTTGTAGAGCTGACAAGGTTCTGTTGATGAACCGCAAAACACGCTCCAGCTTTAAAGTGTATGAAACTGTCCTTGGTGACAGATGATTGGCCTTTCTGGTTATTGTGTTCGCTGTAGGGCAGCAACTCTGTAAGGTCACTGACATGTGAGAACGGCGGCACGCATGCAGTCCATGGTCTGATGAGCTGAGCGGACAGTGGGACAAAGAATGAGCCAGTAGTTTAAACACGGGTCATTTACTTCCTGAACCACATCAAGTCAAACATGAGAGCTGCTAATCTGCCGAGCGAACAGATTAGTCTTCAGCATAAACAATCGTTGAGGATGCACACGATACTACTCAATGAAATATTTACCATACATGACACTGAATGGGTAATATAGATACGACTATGGATCATAGACTAGAGCAGTGGTTCTCAACTGGTGGGTTGCAGTCCAAAAGTGGGTCACGGGTCTATTCTGAATGGCCCCTAAATGATTTTTAAACGTGTGAAGTTTGTATAAAAAAACACTTTATTTTAAAGTACAGTGAATTTCTGGCATAGAGCTTTTATTTTTAAGTGTATTTCTGTTTATTCTTGATATATGTTTTATTTTGTCTTTTAAGTCGATGTGTTGTTTACATTTCGTAAAAAAAAAATAAAATAGAATATGTGATCATTTAGAATATATGGACATTGAACTAATTGACTAAGGAGAAATCTGGACCCTGTGACTGGACCAGTTGGCAACCACTGGACTAGACTAAAAAACTTTAAATATCTCTTCTTAACTATTTCTTACATCACAGCTCTCTAGGATCACAAGACGCACACAACAATACAGTATATTAACCCTTGATTTCTCTTCCAGCGCTCCTGGTAATGAGAAATATATGTTAATATAGAGGTAGGTGAATTCTTAGATCATAATGTTAGTGTCATCTGGGACAGACTGAGGCAGAAAAACTGGTGACGCTCATGTAAGTTTGAAAGCTACACATCTTTTACAGCATGAAAAACTTTGTTCGCAACAGTCATTTAAGGTTGTCTTTTAATTTCACTTTTTAACCTCGTCTTCGTTTACATGCCAGTCCCAGGGGTCCTTAATCCAAAACAAAGTAAGTGGCTGCTTGTTGAGTCCGTTCACATCAATGCATGGGTTAAACATGGGATAGAGAGGCTCCGTGCACTGCATGCAGAAAGAGTGCAGCAGAGTGGTAGTGTCAGCATCGTAGAATGACAGCTCCCCCTTCTGGAGATTTGCCAGTATGCCCAGTTTCTTGACTCTCTTTCCCACTGACAGCTGCTTCTCCTGGGTATCATGACATGCCAAGTACTGTCCATCTCCATGGTAGATGCACCAGGATGTGTTGTTCACACTCACACTGGAGGAAGTCTGACTTGGACTGTCTTTTTTATCAGCTGACCCAGTAGTCACACCCATTAGCCAGTATGGTTTCTCCTGGACGATGACCTCCCAGTAGTGCCGGCCGCTAGTAAAACTCTCCTGAGCCAGAACACTGTACTGGGAGTCATATGGCCGAGGACTCGGAGCGTCACTGACAGGCTCCCTTCTCCAGTACACCTGTTTCTTGTCCTGGGATATTTCCAGTTTCGGATGCGCTGACTTGGAATCCAGAGCTGGACAACTTAGATCTGCAAATATAAAATCCACATTCAGTACACAACTGAGATAGAGGGGGTTGATTTTAGATAGCAAAATGTTGGATTCTTTACTAACTTGACCACATTCGGGGAAAGTGTTGGGAGAGAGCCACTGAGAGGTCATCCACCAGCCGCTCTACTGTTCTCAGCTTCTCAAGGTCACACAGATCTTTGTTTACTTCTTGGATTGGTGCTAAATCCAAAGGGTCGCTACAATAAAAACTGAACACCGTTAGAAGACAAAAGTCTTACCAAGAGAAGGCAGAAACACATAGAGTGATGATATACTCACCAAAGATTCAGTGCTGTGATTTGCTGTTGAGAATGAACAGGTCAAATACAAGACTTTCACATGATTACAAAAACACACTGTCGTAATATTCGGCAACCTACCTGTAGGAATTGCAGCTCATTTGTTTCTTGGAGAAGTGATTTGCTGGAGGCTCTGAGACTGTCGATCTGTTTGATCTGAGTCTCCATGATGCCCCTCTGGGCCTCCAGCCACTCTGTCATGTATGACTCCTCTGCGTCTATAATTTGCATCATCAGACGCTCGTCACCATCCAGCACGACACGGATCCTGCTGTACTTGTCTGAGATTTTTTCACGGAAATCTGCAGCAGACTTCTAGGAAATTAATTAAAACAACATTATAAGCGAGGATACTATGAAGGAGAGATGCTTGCATAATCAATTCACATTTTTTACGAAAAAAAAGAATGAATATTCACTATCTTGAATAATATATACTTCATCATATGTTTGCCAAAATAAATTACATGGGTATGTTTTTTTTTTTTTTTTAAAGTAAACACAGAGTATAATACTAGTTACTGAGAGTACATTTGTGGAAATAATACTTGTACTGTTAATACTACTAATTACATGGTCTCAAATTGAAATATGTAAGTGTGCTAACATATTGCAAGCATTATAAAAGAAAATGGTTTGTAATTATGATTTTTTCTTTCTGTTTTACCATTACCATTTGGTAATGGCACATTGATTTTTGTTTTTATAGCCCCAAGTACATAAAAAAAGCAAAGGCTTTTTTCCATTGCTTTTTACTAACTAAGTTCACAGGCTTGAAAAGATTTATTTCAAATTGACTGTACCACTGTTTGTGTATACAACGTCTCCAAGTCCTTGATGGCATGTTCTGCTTCACTTCTCCTCTTCAGCAGTTGATTCATGGTGGTCTCTAACATGCTCTAAAGACAGAAATACAACAGGCCTATAGAACATAAATACCATGACAGAGAAATATAGCAATAATCATGACATTTGCAAGGAAACTAAAACGCATTAGCCGACGACAAAACACTATTCACCTTGAAGTCTTTGCAGGCGTCATGGAGTTGAGACGCCCTGTGGTTCTTGTGCGTGCCAACCAGGACACAGAGACAACACACAGGGACCCTGTCCTCCATACAGAAGAGCTTGAGCTCATCACGGTGCTCCCTGCACTTCAGAGACAGCGGATCCCCCGTCACCTCCACAAGTGTGTGCTCCCTCAGAGCAGACCTCTGCTGGTGCAGCAGGGCGTGAGCCTGGCACAGAGACGCATCACAGGTCAGACACGTCCTTATTGCCACTGATGATGTCTCTATGCAGTGGTCACAGAGGACAGTGGAAGATGATTCCCTGCTTGGTGTTGCTGTCTGTAGCTCTGCTGTTGACGGCCTGTTAGTGGTGAAGTCCTTTACTTTCGCCTGAAGGCTGGTGTTTACCTCCAGAGTGAGGTCAGACTGGAGGAAAATCTGACACTCAGGACAGAAGAAAGGACCCACATCAGACCCATCTGTTTCCCAGACAGCCTGGATACAGGTGAGACAGAAGTCATGTCTGCATGGCAGCGTCACAGGATCCGTGAAGAAGTCCTGGCACACGGGACACTTTAAAGTTTCCTCAACAGTCCCCATAGCTCTGCTGCGTGAGGCTGTGATGGCAGCTCACTGTGCACTGTGCTCCTGGCCTTCCTGCTCATGAATGTTTCACAGGCCTCTCCTGGCAGGCTGCACACGCCACTCATGTGCCTCAGTGTCAGATTACTGAAGATGAGATGAAATCTTCCACTAGCTGATTTAACGCCATTGACTCTCAGGGGACCACACACAACTGAATCGCACATTTCCAAAAAAATGGATTAAGTAAACGAAGTCATCAATTATTTGTACATTGTTCAAAAATCGATCTAATCTGAATTTAAGGTCAATTCAAGTTCTTTTTTTATGAGCTTTTAATCCTATCTCACTGTCTTCCTCTTTAAATGAATTATTTGTAGTTAACCTTGAATTAAGATTATATTGCACAAATCGTGCTTACAGTAATATTCAGTGATGCCTAAAGTAGGTCTATAGTTATGCAGATCAAACCTCTGCTCAACAATTTGTTATTAACATGTTCCCATTTTTATAATGAATTATATGTTATTAAATTGTATTCAGTTTATTTGACTGAAATAATTTTTAGGAGTGTTGATTATTTTTAACACTGGTTGTGTTTAAGATAAAAAGGACTATACCTTATTTATTAAAGTAGGAGGTTGACTGGGAGTTGAATTTATTTATTTTTTAATTTTTTTTTGTAAAGAAAACATATATTTACAATTGCAGGTTTTGGGGTTCTGAGAATATTTAAAATAAATTAGATTTACAACTATTTAAAGTTGAATGTCCCCTCTCTAAGCCAAATAAAAACAATACGGGCCTAAAAAGGGCCTAAAAAGTTATCTAAAATGCCTCCCTCGTTCTGCACCACTCTCATAAATAACGAACAGTTCCTAACTGCATCAATATTTTCACTACAAAACATGTACGTAACTCACGTAAAACAATTCAGATGTCTTGTACGACAAGGTGTCTGCACTCATTTGTTATAATTTCGTTTGCTGTTGCGATTAATTTGATCTCTTAAAGTAGACAAATATGAGCTGTCAGCGTTGTATATTTTTACCCTCCTTCACCGTGCTTGTACTTCCCATAGCTACGTAAGCATCTACCCATCAAAGGCACCATCTCTGCGTACGTAAGGACTAATTTGCGTAAATCCCTTTCTTACTACGTTAACATATCCGGAAATCCTGCGTACACGTCGTTCGTGCATAACTCAATTACGGCACTTCCCAACCAACGTGGGCTGTGGATGTGGCAACAAAGCGGCGCCGGTCCGGTTGACTACGTGTCTCCTTCGGTCCACACACAAGTGTTGTTGTGTTTGGTTTTCCAGACTTTCACATTGTCAGGTAAGGAGTCATTTTGCACAACATTTAGTGGGTCCATGTTGTCTAAATAGCCGCTAAGCTAGGCAGTGAGGTAGCTCATAATAGCTAAAGCTAGCTAACCTTAGCTAGCCTCAGGGTTGACAGCAGTGACACTAGGCACTCAGCTGCAATATGTTAGCCTTATTGACTAACTTTCAGGCTTAAATGGCTTCACATATGGTAGAGTTTATTTGCATGAACAGCACCTATACCCTGGATTTTCCTTTAACTGTTACCCGTTAGCTAATATGTGTAAGATAACAAGTCCAAACATCATCTTCAGTGGGTCAGTGTGTCAAGTTCAAGCACCAACCTGCTGATAACTTCATGGCACATCATTCAAAGCTTTTCAGTAAAACTGAAACAATTTACAAATAGATAATACTCATTTTTATATATAATATTTTCTTTATATATTCATTGTTGTGTATATTGCCAAGTACACAGTCTGTCTTATCATATCCAAAAGCTGCTTATCTCAGATGAAATGATGTTAGAGTAACCTGACACTGGTTTCTGTTTATCACAGCTCTCCTGAAGTAAAAGTGCAATGTTTGCCAGGCTGGCCTTGTGCTCTCATCTGCCATCCAGAATCTGGCAGTCAAATGTCTGTCCAGTGTCCATCAGAGCGTATTCCAAGGCCAATTGTAAGTAAATCTTGATTTGTATACTGTAATGTGCTCTTTGGTGTGTGCTGATGTGTAATAAAAATTTTTTTTTCCTCTGCAGTCCCACGTCCCCATGGGAAGTCATTTGCTCACCGCAGTGAGTTGAAGCAGGCCAAACGTATTGTGGTGAAGCTGGGGAGTGCTGTGGTGACACGTGATGAGTGCGGTCTGGCACTGGGTCGACTGGCTTCAATAGTAGAGCAGGTAATAACGTATTAATATTGTTGACACAGACAAGAGAGGAGCTTTAATACGTGGGCTCAAGGAAGACTTATGAAACAAACTGGACTTAGGGAGTGATCTTGGTCGAGAAGGAAGAACTTGAATGTTACAGCCTTTGTGTTTCCTGTCAGGTGGCCATGCTCCAGAATCAAGGCAGAGAGATGATGATTGTCACCAGTGGCGCTGTGGCATTTGGGAAGCAGAGACTGAGACATGAGATCCTGCTGTCTCAGAGCGTCAGACAAGCCCTGCATTCTGGACAGAATCAACTCAAAGAAATGGTGAGTAATTGTTTTTAACACTGTGAATTTTAAGTCGACTCATTGAGAAATGCTTAAATATTACATATGCATTGTGTTTATAGACTTTTAACTTAAGTAAAATCTCTGTTTTGCAGTCAGTCCCAGTTTTGGAGGCAAGGGCATGTGCAGCTGCTGGACAGAGTGGTCTGATGGCATTGTATGAAGCTATGTTCACACAGTACAGTACCTGCACTGCACAAGTATGTACTCCACAAGTACAAGCATTTTCTCATAGTTAACAGAGGTTTTTTTTTTTTAATGTCACAAACTTCTCCACATTTCTGTCCTATTCTGTAGATTCTGGTCACCAACCTTGATTTCCATGATGAGCAGAAACGTCGCAACCTGAACAGCACGCTTCATGAACTGCTGCGGATGAACATAGTTCCCATCATCAACACCAATGATGCTGTTGTTCCGCCCCCTGTTCCCAACAGTGACCTACAGGGGGTAAATGTGGGTACTGTGTGAAGGGCATGTTGGGAATGCTGAATGTGGCTCTGCATTGTGGTGGTGGAGTGCTTAAATCATGTGTAAATGAAAGACGTATGTTTCATTTCGTTTACATTTCCACCTTCACTAACATAGATTTACTTAAACACAATTTTATTTATTTTAAAGGCTGCTTTAAATGTTCTCTGCTAATTCAAAGTGTGGCGGTCTTGTTTTCTGCCATTTTGTTGTGCGCAGACCTGCTTGTGTTATCTTCTTTTGGAAAAAGGTGAACATGTGTTGTTTGTCCTTTCACTGAATGGGTTTGGGAGGCTTTTGTTGCATGGTAGCAACTGATAAGATGTTATTATACAGTATAATGTGAGATAAGGGAATTTTCCTTTTGGCTTAATGAAATTTTTTTTCGTATTCTAGGTAATAAGCATCAAAGATAATGACAGCTTGGCTGCACGGCTGGCTGTTGAAATGAAGGCGGACCTCCTTATTGCCCTGTCTGATGTTGAAGGTACAGAAATCACTGCTAATTGGGAGATTGGTGATGATTTACCTACATTTGTGCATTAACATTTGTATTCATTGTGTGTTATTAGATGTCAAAGGGCTGCAGCTAAGAATTGTTTTTTCTATCGCCAATAAATCATTTAATTTGCATTTCAAAAAACATCCCAAATACCCATCATAAGTAATCCAAAAACCCAAAGAAATCTCTGCAAATAGTTTATTTTATCTTATCAATCGTAACCTCCCCAAATATACTTAGTTTGCTGTGATGTGAAACAAAAAAAAACAACAACCTGTAAAAAAAACCAAAACAGTTGTATAGTGTCATCTGTGGCTCTGAAGGGAGCAGAGTTTAAGAAAGTAATATGTATTATAGTAGTAATATATGTTATAATCAGGGTTTCATTGGCTTGCCAGGGGCCTTAAATTGTTCACAGAAAACCTGTGTAACAAACTGGAAATGTGAGACTATATTTAGATATTTAGACTTGTTACATGCATTCATCACAAATGGACTGTGCCAAATACAAGTGTAAATGACCACCAAGATGCATGGGGATCTGATCACTCACATCACTTCCCAAATGCTCTTAGACACATCTGACCGCTTACCCCTTGTAGTGTAAATGCTAATGCATCATTATGCATCTCCGACTACATTATCAGAGCAGGACAAATGCTCGAGAACGCACCCATTATATGCTGAGTTGGACAAAATGTTGTGGGATCATCCATTATTTTGCATCATGGAATGAGACATGTTGAATTCTACTGACAGTGATACCTCCAGCTGTACTGACACTGGCATGCTGCAGAGCAGCTGGCAAAAGTGTGTACTTAATAACTGTGCAGGGCAGTAATGAAATCTGAACATAAGTGGTAATCTAGAGAAGCATTATAGGCACTGCTCGGAACATCAGTCTGTCTTTGCTGTCATGTTCAGATCACCAAAACACATGTTAATACCATGTCTAAACAGGCCCTAAAAGTCAGAATATTTAAGAATCAGCCCATCCAGGTTTGTGTTTTGTGAGTTCCTCAACTTTTGGGAAGTGTAATGCTTAATCGCTGGAGTACTTTAAACAGTGAATCAAAACCGTCATTAATCAACTTGCAATAATATTCTATCACTGCATTCCTTTTATTCATGAACATTTTATGTCAGCGAGTTATCTGCTAATGGAAACTTTGAATACGGTCTGTCAGTATCAGTGTGATCGATGTGTGTTCTGGTTCTGTGAAGGATTAAAAAGAAAAAAAATCTATTCCACAGGCCTATATGACAGTCCCCCAGGAACAGATGATGCCAAACTCATTGATATATTCTATCCTGGAGACCAGCAGTCAATCACGTACGGCACGAAGTCCAGAGTCGGCATTGGCGGCATGGAAGCCAAGGTCAGCATGACAGTCGATATTTTATCTCAAAGTGTAAACAGGACTGTGTAGTTTGAAGAATGAAAAAGTTGCATTATACTCAATCATGTTGTCTTGTCAGGTGAAAGCAGCCCTCTGGGCACTACAGGGTGGGACGTCGGTCGTCATCGCCAACGGCACACATCCTAAAGTCACAGGCCACGTCATCACGGACATTGTTGATGGGAAGAAAGTTGGCACCTTCTTCTCTGAAGTGAAACCTGCAGGTACAAGGTCAAACCGTCTGTACTGAATATCTCACCTGCTTGTTGTGTTTGTTGTTTTTGTATTTGATGTCTGTATTATTGACACCACCAGGTCCAACTGTGGAGCAGCAGACAGAGATGGCCCGACATGCAGGAAGGGCTTTGGCCTCCCTGAACCCTGAACAGGTGAGTTACTTGCTCCCTCAGTTGGTTAGGTTTTAAAATGTTTTTTGTATTTAAAGATTATTTTCTAATGGGGTCCACATTTGTTTTAGGTTTGATTACAGTAGAATCATACTAACACAATGGAATAAGATTTAATGCTATATATTTAGCACTGATATATCAAGATTTAAAACATTAGATAAAGTCCCCTAAATACAGCATATTGGCCTCGTTGTATCATTCCTAAATGAATTTAAATGACAAGATTACAACAGAGGGAGAGCATCTCTTAGGCAAATATAATAAATTAACAAACCGTATCAGCACTAAAACTAAAAGAGTGAATCATTCTCACAACAGTGTGCAGGGGCCAAACTCATTAGGCTCACATTGTACTGGCAGCAGCTTTAATTACTCTTGATTATGGTATTTTTTAATCAAGCTGTGGTGTGTGTGTGTTTGCTTTCAGAGAGAGGAGATCATCTGCTCTCTTGCTGAGCTGCTTACCGAAAAGAAAGATGAGATTCTAAGTGCCAACAAGAGAGACATGGAGTTAGCCGTATCATCAGGTACAGAGGCACAGAGAAGACACTGATCACTTCAATCCACAGCCACATGCAACGGATCACTCAGCTGTAGCACTTGTACTCAGGGAAACTGGTATATGAAGGAGGCTTGGATCATCTGGTTTTCAGTGTTGACTGACATTTGTCTAACTTGTGGTGTGCATCAGCCATGTTGTTAGTAAGAGGCTTACTAATACACGTTGCTGTAGTTGTAAATGTATGAGTTTTGTAGGTGTCATTGTGTACCCTGTGTTATAGGGCACATTAGCAGAGAAAAAGAGAGACCGTCTGGAGACTGGATAAGCAACATTCTCACTCCTGTTCTCCCATACCTTTTGTTGTAGAAAGTAAAATACATTGTCTCTACAGAGATCTATAGATTATTGCATTTTTTGGTGTTTTTATTCATTTATTCTTTGTCCTCATAGGTCGATTGTCTCAGCCTCTGATCGACCGCCTGAGTCTGTCAACTGCTAAGCTCAACAGCCTTGCTATCGGCCTCCGTCAGCTCGCCGTGTCCTCCAGGGATAGCGTGGGTCGGGTGCTGAGGAGAACCAGGGTGGCCAACAACCTCGAGCTGGAACAGATCACAGTCCCCATCGGTGTCCTGCTCGTCATCTTTGAGTCGCGTCCTGATTGTCTCCCACAGGTCAGTCAAAGCAAACACTCAGCCTGCAGCGTGTATTATCATTAGCTGTTTGCCTGGAAGACTTTTTACATCTTTGTCATTGGAAGTCAGACTCAGTTTTTCATGTATTTAATTTTGTGTTTTAGGTGTCGGCTCTGGCTATTGCCAGTGGAAATGCTTTGCTCCTGAAGGGGGGTAAAGAAGCTTCCAACACCAATAAAATTCTGCATCAACTCACCCAGGAGGCACTTTCCATTCATGGAGTGACAGATGCCATTCAGCTGGTAAAACAGAGAGCATTGTGAGATTGAAACACAGTGTGAATTTTGACATGTTTACTCAAGTGTTCTGTGACATTATAAACTTTACGTTGATGTGTAGGTGAGCACACGTGAAGATGTCGAGGATCTGTGCAGACTAGACAAGATGATTGACCTGATCATTCCAAGGGGCTCATCCCAGCTTGTGCGAAACATCCAGAGGGCAGCTAAGGGGATTCCTGTACTAGGCCACAGCGAGGGCGTCTGTCACGTCTACATAGACAGCGATGCCAGCATAGACAAAGCTATTGATGTTGGTATGTGCTCCCTATGTGTAGCTGTTGTTAACAGATGTTTCCATTTCTGCATTGGTGTGGTCACAGTGATTTAAAAGTTGTGGGGAAAAAAATCTTTTTCATGTTTTCTTTGAGTACACCTGGCAGTTGCAATTAATATTACTTTAAATGTTGCCCAAGAGTCGTGGTTATTATCTTGTTTGGGTAAAGCACAAACTGCTGAATGAATATACCTGTACTAACTCATGTTTCATTGCAGTCAGGGACTCCAAATGTGACTACCCTGCAGCCTGCAATGCCCTGGAGACACTCCTTATTCACAGAGATTTGCTGAGAACTCCTATTTTTGACCAGATCATTGATATGCTGAGAACAGAACATGTAAGAAAGATGCACCGGCACTCTTATTATTACACATAACAATACAAGATATGGTTACGTGTTTTTTTTTTTTAATTTTGATGATGGTTTGTGCTTCAGAAACATAAACAAATGGTGGGGGGAAAGATGGCACTTAATTGAGGTCAGTAAAGTACAATTATTTTTTTATTCTATTGTTAAAACAATGTGTCATTGTTTTCTCTCAGGTGAAGATCCATGCAGGCCCCCGGTTTGCATCCTATCTTACTTTCAGCCCATCCGAGGTGAAGTCATTGAGGACGGAGTACGGGGACCTGGAGTGCTGCATTGAGGTGGTAGACAGCATGCAGGACGCTGTGGACCACATTCACAAATACGGCAGCTCCCACACTGATGTCATTGTTACAGAAAATGAGGAGACGGCCGAACAGTTTCTGCAGCAGGTGGACAGCGCCTGCGTGTTCTGGAACTCCAGCTCTCGCTTTGCCGATGGCTACCGCTTTGGCCTTGGTGAGTACAGTATAACTTTACTTCTATATGCTGTCAAAGAAAAATATGAGAATACACGTCCTATTGTAAATGGATTTAACCTGCTGCGGTGTAATTTTGTTGTACTTATTTTTTAGGAGCTGAGGTTGGCATCAGTACGGCAAGAATACATGCCAGAGGTCCAGTCGGTTTGGAGGGGCTTCTTACAACCAAATGGGTCCTAAGAGGGGACGGGCACACTGTGGCTGACTTCTCGGAGCAAGGCAGTATGAAATACCTTCATGAAAACATCCCCGTCCCCCAGGGGAGCTTTAATTAGGTGTTCAACCAAAGAGCCACCAACAGGAGTCAAGGTACTTGATGTCTATCCAGAGTTTACGTAAAGGTTTGTGTCTGCCAGTAGAACTTCAACTTTTTTGGCTGCTGCTTCATCACCAGTATGAGTCTGCTGTTGGTGCAGAAAGCTTGCATACAGACCAGAGGCTACTTTAACTGGACAACCAAGTTCCTGGTTTTATAAATCTGTGCATCAACCTGTGGGATCAGTCCAATACCAATCTTCTGAGACAATTACTGGTTGTTACATGACTGGTGAGAGAAAAATATATTATGGTAAAAAGAATTAAAAAAACATTATGTATGTGTGACAGGTGAAACAAACAGTATAAACAGACAAAGCTCTTTCCTCTGTAAGGTCATTTTTATAGTAGCAGGAATAAAATCATTGGCCCAGCTGTGATTTTCTAACTTATTTTTCTACATACAAACTCTCCCTTGGCCTTTTTGTAATTTACTGTAAGTGTTGTTTGTGCAGGATCTTGGTCCAAATTTATTTTGCTGTCCTTTCTCTTTGCACAGATGGTTTAATAAATATGCTGTACAGTTCTTTACTCATGGTTTTGTGTTGTTTCTGTCACAAAGTGTTTAACATTTAGGGAGATTTAGTGGCAGCCAGGGGTGAGGATTGCAGATTGCACCAGCTGGAACGTCTCCCACAGATTCCTTCCGTGTTCATTGTTCAAGATGTTTTTGCCGAGAGCTGAATTACCCGCAGAGGTCTCCTCTCCAAAACTAACGGAGCTGGTTATTCAAGCACGCAAAAATACTTAATAAAGCAGTTGGACATTTCAATCCGCATGTCCGTTCAGGAGGTTTTTACCAGGAGCTGAATTATTCGCAGAGGTCGCTTCCTTTCCAAAACAACCTGATGATTTAAACCAGTAAAAATACTGATTAAAGCAATCACATATAAAATAATCTGTGTTTTTCTAGTGGTCTTGTCGGAGAGTAGCCTCTAATTTTGGTGGCCAACGTGAAAACATGAATGGCCCTATATAGAGCCAGTGTTTGATTTGTCCTTTGTGGGCTACTATAGAAACACGGTGGTACAACACAGCGATCTCTGTAGATGAGGACCTGCTCCCTATGAGGGTAAATACGACTTGTTCTAAGGTTAAAAAAAACACTACAATCTTAGTTTCAGTAGATTATACATAAAAAACATAAAGAAAACATACTTATATTATATTCCTTTTCTGTCAATATATCCCCCTAAATTCACACTAGACCTTTAATTCCAGAAAAATGTGCAGCATAGTACCCTGATTTAAAAATGTATTTTGTGTATAGGCTTATTTAAACAGTCTTGGGAAGGTTCCTTTTGAAATGTAATTAATTACAGATTACTATTTACCCTCTTAGAAATGTAATAAGTTATGTAACTATTTTAGTGACTTCATCAAAGTAATGCAACAGTTGATTACTTTTCATTACTAACAAATGTTTTAAACACGGCTATAAAGCTGAGAAGAGTAAAACATAAGTGCGTAAATGTTGCGCTCAAATTTGACTCAACGGCTTTACTGGCCTTTTTTGTCCAAAAATCTGCCCAAAGAAGGCATTCCTACATGGCAAAAAGATGTAAAGCAACAGAATGAATGTTTCATTCAAAATATAGACTTTTTACTCAAAAGATTTAATTTTCATATGTAACCTCATTGTAATCCAGAACATTTTGATTGGTAACTAATTTAATTAAATATTTTATCAGTATCTGAAAATGATTACAATTACATTTATTTTGTAATTTAATTAATGTAACTGGTTACATGTAACAAGTCACTCCCCAACACTATATTTAAGTTATTGCACACATTACATTTCAAGCGGGTTTTTTAATACTTAGTAATGCTATTCAGTTACATAACAGATGACTCTTTTAATAACTCTTTTGCTATCCTTACACTTATTATTTAAGGGGAACATTATGTGAACAAAAAGGTGGTTGATCATTTCGTTGATCGTTAGTCAGAAAAGGAGTTGGAGCTCCCATCATTGATGTATTTTTGGGAAGTCCCACTTGTCTTTCATGCAGCGCTGGTGACGTAACTGCAGTGGGCGGGGTTTGACACCCAGCAGTCCTTGCCCTGACACCGGGCAAACTCGGCTGTCATCTGACTCGATGCTAAAGATGGCAGGAAACAAGTCTTATACGATAGTTGAATATTTCGGCGGGGATTGTGGCTACCGCTGTGGTTACTGTAAAAACGATGAAGGGAACTTCTCTCACGGTAAGTGTCTAATCAAGTAGAGAAGAGACATAGCTAGTCGGTATCCCTGAACTGGCTTATGCTAACGACCTAGCCCCGTCTACATGCTGGAACAGTATCTGGTTTTGTAAGAGAACTATCTAATGTCGGTACTTTAACACTAATGCCAGAGAATTTGAGCAATATATGCTATATTTTCTGTATTTCGAGACCAGAGCCACATAGGTTGGCATACATCTAACGTTACTTAGATGGTGTCAGGTTATTAGCTAACTCAGTTTTTAGCCATTAGCATCCTACAGCCCTACTCTTATTTTCCTGGAAAACAAACCAAGCCTGTCCTCAAATAAGATAAGTTATTTAACGGAATGACTTAAAATTCCGAATTACTTTTCAGTTGGGCAATAATGTTTACTGTAGACTAACGCTGTAACATTAGCAGCTCAGCAATAGACTTGTTAACATATCCACTAGCATCAAGCTAACGATAGCTAACGACCTGTTAAGCTTTGTACCGGTAAGCATCAGGACAGGAAGCCAAGGATGTTGTCCTCACGACCGAAAGTGCAGCTGTCTGGCTTTCGTTTTAGTGTGTCAGTGTTGTGAACTGGGGGCCTCTACATGTCAGTAAAAATAACTTACGGTAATGCTATCGTGTATTTACATATTAACTGACTGATGGTCAGTAAGAGCACATGGGTTTTATTTAACACTGCACAGATGAATATGCTGGTGGTCGCATAATGTAATAATCAGTGGACTGCTGCAACACAAACAGGAGATTAAACATGAGACAGATTTCGCAATATGCTTAAGCAGAAGACAGCCTGTTTATTTTAAGCACTGTATGTAATCTCAACAAAGTGTGCGTCTTTGTTATTGTTAATATAGCAGCATCATCTGAGATGAAAGCATAGCGGTACAAATAATTCATTTTAGCCCTATTGTGCTGGGAAACTGATGCTGGAGTGCTCCT
Organism: Plectropomus leopardus; assembly: GCF_008729295.1. Taxonomy (NCBI): domain Eukaryota; kingdom Metazoa; phylum Chordata; class Actinopteri; order Perciformes; family Serranidae; genus Plectropomus; species Plectropomus leopardus. The sequence continues at coordinate 36,774,683 of NC_056467.1, forward strand.
GTTTTTTGTTCAGATTAAGGAGATGAGGAAACCACTCAATCCAGCTGCAGTGGAAATGATTTTCCCTGATCCAGTAGTGATGGGTGGCCTAGGCTCTCTTCCAAGTGAACCCTGAAATAGTTTATTTGTAGTGATAATGTAAATAAACAAGGACCCGAAACAGTCAGTGGATTGAGAATTTAATTATGTTGGTTTATATGATATGCTTCCTTTTCTTTCTATACTCACACAGTCTAAATTTCATATGGCATGTCACCACTTTTTACTTAACACTCCCACCTGAAATTCCTGATTTCAAAACAACAAACTTCTTTGTGTACATCTGTTTGTCTGGATGATTTTCAAATGTCAGTCTTTCACAGTCACATAACTTTGAATGTAAAACGTCTGTCATCTGACAAACATTGTGAAAGTAGTCCAGTAAAAATATGTAAAAAACGGTATTTTTCAAGTCTTGCATCTAAGACAGCCACAAACCAAGAAGTAGCCAGTTTACCTACTACCTGTTATTTAGCTGAGAAGATGTCTTCCATGAAAGTGTTCAGAGTAAGGGTGACACAAAGTCACATGCCATAAAAATCCTGTACAAGACAGATGAGCAGAGCTTAAAGGGAACTAAGATTTGCCATACTGCACGTTGTGTTGAGAGGCTTTCATTTAAAAGCTGAACTGAGGTCAGTGTAACTTTGCATTTTTAGAAGTTCAGAGTTTAATGCTGAGCTATAAACAAATCTGAGTAAGAAGATGGGAAGGGATTTTCTGTTTGGGACAGAATGGTGTCATCAGAGCAGGTGAACAGGGGAGAGACAGGTGGACTATAATTAGGGTTCAGTGAGTTCTTAATGCAGTCAGTGAGCGATTGGGCTCAGAGCCCGCAGACGAGAGCTGTTTTCTAATCTAAGATAAGAGTGGTAATCTGGATGTTATGTCATGGGGTCACGTCAGGTACTGCGGAAGAAGGAAGAATGTACTCCCTGAGTGATTCTGCGAAGTGTAAAAGGTCAGTCTGTAGGTTCATTGTGTGAATACTGGTTAAATAAGTGCACTAAACAACTGTAGAGGTCAACACATTATTTCAATCCACTGAGGTTCAGTTAATTATTTTCAGGGTTCAGCAAAAAAACACACTTCCGATTTTCTAGTTGTTCTTCCACTATAATTTCTTATATTATATTCTCGCTGTAGTTTTTGTATTTTCCTTGGATAACATGCAAAGCAGTCTACAGATCAACACAGTGATTGGTATTTACATACTGATGATAAGTGTTTCTAATGTAAACTTTTACAAGCAGGTGCTCAGTGAGATAATGTTTTCACTCAGTGTGATTGGTGCAGTGATGTTATCAACAGTGTTGTCACATGCAGAGCAAATGCGACCACACACAACAGAGACCAACATCTGCCCTCCTCTGTGTCACTGTGTTTGTCATGGCTCGGGGGAGGCATGACAGACACCTGATCTCCTTATGGATCAGGTGTGAACAATGGAAAGGCACTCCCATTGTGCTGTGACGATAGCCGCTGTTGCACTTAAGCTGACATGCCATGGCTTTTTTTGCACTATAACCTTTTTTAAACTTTGGACTTTCAGCTTGATTTATCAGGCTTTTTTTCAGACAAGCTTTCGACTTTTGTGTCATTCCTGTCCTGCCCCATATTAACGAGCTCTTTTGAGTTGATACGCAGTGTTATAAATATATCATATTTTCTTTACATCGCGTTTTGAGCATACTTATTGCTTTTAAAAACAAGACTAAAATTAGCATTTCACCTGCAAATTCATATGACAGCCTGACAGCTCTGTCATTGCTGAGGTCATGGGGATTTTTGGACTCAAGAATTTTGGTCAAAGGGGCCAAAAACCCTGATGGATTACACACTTAATATATGATAAGGGCATGAATATGTGGTATTTAAACATAACTCCCCAGGATCTTAAATTATAACTACATGCTGTCTGTGTTCTCGGGTGTCAGTCTTGTTCATGGCAGTGAAAAGAACAAGAAGGTCTCCTTTTATTCTGCATGTGTCTTTCTGTTCTGTGTTTTCATTTAAAGGATAACAACTGAACATTTACCTTCTCAAATGTGGGATGAACATTTACAATTGCCCATTTAATCATCTGTTTTATCACTGACATTGTCAAAAAATTGTATGAACAAATTTTATCGTGCGTTTGATCTGATGTGACCCATTTATTCAGTTCAGTCAGTGAAAAATAAAGACACAAATACTTTTATTGTCATTAATGCGGCACAGATTTTGACATTGTTCTTTATCATGGTGATTATACTTGAACTATAAATATATAAGTATTTTAAAAAGAAAACCTGAAGTCTTGCTGCTGTATCTGCCAGCCTTAGAGCAGTCATTTACTGTTTCGCTGTTGTAGTGTGTCTCTTGGATCACACTGTGTCGTCCCCTTGTCTCTGTGGAATCTGGCTAAACACCACTCTCCTGGGACATAGAACATTATACACAGTTGCAAAGTCAGTGTGTGTTGTGTGAACTGTTGTACAGTCAATTCCCTTGGTTTTAGATGTAAACTGATGGTGGTCGTCAAGACTTCGTTTCTGGTGCATGTGTGTGTGCAAACTGTGTATTTGGTTGCAGTGGAGAAGGTCAGGAGTTGAAATGGGGCGCTCAGACCTCAGTTCTGGGAAGTAGGATCCAAGCTGCTGCGGACACAAATAATACATTAGCATGTCACCACTGGGGACTGCGGGAATATGCTTTGGGGAGGACACTGTAATTTGAGATAAAACGAAATTGTGGAAGCCAATACCAGTACTTATTATTAGTACTTAATAAGACTGATAACCGATATTTGGAACCAATATGCTTTTGCAATAAAAATTAAAATAATTCTGTCAAAATCTAGAATTTGAAATATAACAAACTCCAACACAAACCTTTGTTTAAATGCTCTTAGCAAATGTTGAATCAAAACTAAAACTGTCAACATCATTTACAGCAAGTTCCCTGCAACTTTTTTATAAAGTTCAGTGAAGATTTAATTTAAAAAATAATGAATAAAAATAGGTCCTTGAGTTTTTACAAAGTAAAGTTCCTCCCATGCTGACACTATCTTTGTGTGAATTGCAGACTGCCTTCCCTGGTGTTGGCTGAGTGTAATATGCACGCTTTTTCATTGATTAATTTTATTGGTGATTATTAGAATAAAAACGCAGACACAAATAATCGGCAAAATGCCAAATATCGGCCCTGATAATTGGCCAAGCGAATAGTCAACCCCTGGATTCTAATATGATTTCTTATAAATTTGGCATTGGACGGCATGTTCTGATCGTATACATTCAAATTATTAAAATATTAATTAAATGTTTAAAAGTTATGATCCTGGGGCGCCTGGTGGCTCAGTGGATAGAGCAGCGCCCCATGTGCAGAGGCTGTGTCCTCGCCGCAGCGGCCACAGGTTCGAGTCCGGCCTCAGTCCTTTGCTGCATGTCTCCCCCTCTGTCTCTACCCCTTTCACGCTCACACTGTCCTATCGATTAAAGGCAATAAGAACCCCAAAAAAAGTTATTATTTTTTTTGTTTTCTCCAGGGATGTGGTCTCACACCATGACAGTACAAGACTACCAAGACCTCATAGACCGAGGATGGAGAAGGTGAGTGGCTGTTTCATGCAGTCCTGTTTACTTACATTATCTACTTCATGAATTTGCTTATTAACACAATTTAGTTTTTTTTAAGTCATTGATAATGTGTAAAGTAAACCTTATCTGCCCTTGTCTTTTTTCAGAAGTGGGAAATACGTCTATAAGCCCAAAATGAACAAGACATGCTGTCCACAGTACACCATCAGGTAAGTTTACCCACTAGATTTCTATTCTCTACCATTCAATTTACTTCAGAACTGACAAGACCAGAAAAACATGGAACACAAGAGGATGACCCATGGTAGTTTGATATAATAAATCACCTATTAAATATGTGCATAACAATAAAAATAACTACAAATACAAATGTTGCTCTTCTAACATAACCTTTACCTTTGTGCGCTCTGTCAAGATGTCATGCACTAAAGTTCCAGCCTACCAAATCCCACAAGAAAATCCTGAAGAAGATTAACAAATACATTTCCAAAGGGGAATTGCCAAAAATACAGGATGATGGTGAGATTTTTTAATGCATATGTATTATCTAACTGTATTGATATATAGTATATGCATGAAAAAATAGAAAAGCCGCAGTCAGCAGCCAACACTAATGGATTATTGGACTGTGTATGCATCAAAGTGCATGGTTGGAACCACAGTAAGAAATGGACACAAATTTAAAAGAGTGTTGGCACTGTGGCTCTGTAGTACACATTATGTGGTGTAAACACTTTTGTGCTTTTGCAGGGGAGCCAATGGACTCTGTGTGTGAAGAAGCAGGTCCACAGGAACCGAGTAAAGCGTGTCACTCAGACGTGACGTGTGCTGCTATCACAGACATTCAGAAGGAACTGCCAGAGTGTCCTGCTATCACAGAAGTCCAGAAGGAGGTAGCGGATGCCGCACCTGCCGGCTCAGAAACATCAAGAAGGGATCCGGTGTCCGTCTCAGATGAAAGAACAACAGCCAAAGCTCCTAAACCAGGTAAGAAGTCTGATTCCCTTTCAGCTGATCATGCTCATCAACCTCAATGTGTTTTTTTGCTGTTACTGAAAATTGAGTACTAAAATAATCGTTGCTTATTAGTAATGTCATTACAAAGCATTATTTATGATTCACAATTTCCTTTATTGGGACAGTTTTTCCTGAGTTTTTACTTATTTAAACAGCAGCTTTTTTGTTTTGTTTTTCATACAAACCAGGAACCAGCTGCAATGATTAGTCGATTAACTGATTAGAAAAAAAAAACCCTCTTTTTGATATTCATTTATTTCCTTTCGGTACTTTTTTCTGGCAAAAATTACCAAATATTCACTGAGTTCTTCTTTAAGCTCCTCAGATGTATGATTTTTATGCTTCTGTCACTCAAATTTGATAGCAAACTAAAGTAAATATGTTTGGGTGATGGACTGTTGATTGAATAAAATGAGCAATTTGAACAAATCTAACACACATTTTTCAACATTTTTACATTTTATAGACCAAACAATGAATCAGTAAATCAAGGAAATAATTGGCAGATAAATCGATCATGATGATTGTTAGTTGCAGTTCTACATTATTCAGTGAACTTTGGCAGCTTATGCTGAATGTACAGTATTTTATGCAGCCTTAAAGGAATACCTCATTCACAAAATTACCAATTGTAAATTAATTAGTCATTCTGTATTACTTTGAATTGGTAAAGAAAATGTTTTTTTAAGCATGCCCCCACAGAAGAAGGCAAACATTTTGATTTATTGATGGATTGGCAACCAAGTTAGCACAATCTTAAACATTCCCTCAGTAACGTGCAACTTACACATTGATGCAGCAGTAATATTATCCCAAAACATCACATATAGTAGTAAAACACTTACTTAGGCAACATTTTACTGCACAATGAGACCTTATACTTTTCATACTTGAAATGGAGTATTTTCACCGTGTGGTATTAGTACTAGGATGTTCCTGTCACCTTCAACTTTATTACACCACGTTGCAGGTGGTAGAGGAAGGTTCATTAAGTGTTTTGTGAATAAACCTGCTCATGTAGGCAGGACACAAGTTTAAAAAAAACAAACCAAAAAACAAAAACTGAGACACATTAAACAGCTTAAGATTTGATTAAAATAATGACCATTCACTAGAATCATTTATGAGACTGCCACTGTGGTGCTCCACAATAGCTGAAGCACCAGTGCCCACCACTGTGTGTCACTGTTCACTTTTTAATAGCCTCCCCTGTGCAGCAGCACGTTGAATGAGGCTGATGTCTGTGTTTGCAGGAGTGTGTCTGCTTTGAGCTTATCTGTCTTGTTCTCCTCTTTACTCTGCAGTACAGGATATTCTTACAGCCAACTCACAGTAATGAATAAATAACACTCACAGTAAGGAGATAATAAACTTCTATTAGACACAGGAAGCAGCACTTCTAACAACTGCTCGTGTTTCAGGCCTCAACCACTTTTTCCCCTCTCAAACCTCTAATGAGAACAAGACCCCACGCTCATTAATCAAAAGGTAGGGACGCACACTGGAGCAGGAAAACTTGGTGTTGGCACATCCAGATGTAGACATAAACATACAGAGAAAACTTTAAGCAGTGCCAGTGTCCTTCTGCTCTTACTCCTGTGTCAGCACCATGGTCTGCTTCCTCAGACTGTCAGAAATAACACGCCTTTTCAGGAGGCAAGTAAGGAGGAAGCAAGAAGGATTTACTATGTCGGGCCAGTGGTTCTCCACTCCCCCCTAATTCACCTCCAACAGAAAACACCTGGACATATCTTTGCTCTAGTTTTATGACTGGAGCGCTTTACAGCTTTGGGCAGCTTCCAGTTCTAGCTTGAGAAAACATGGCTCCCCATTTTCCATACAGTTCAAGCAAAGCCAGAGGTAAACAGATACAGCAGCAGGCTACGTATGGAATGCTGTGTTTTGCAAAGCTGTCCTAGGATCTGAAAAAGTAGTGAAACTTGCTCATATGTTTATATCAGTTTGAAATGAGGTCTTAACTCGATTCTGAAGACAGTGTAGTGTTGTCAAAAATATTGATGTATCGACAGATATTATACTATTGAAACTCATTTTCGCAGTATCAATACACTGGTACCAGCTGCGCTTTCTTATTTGTTCCTATTGTTAATTTTTGCTGCAGTCATTCAGCTTTGCTCTGAAAAATAAAAGATGTAGCTTCCTTGCTCAGCCTTGTTATATTTATCTTTATATATATAAAGATAAATATAACAAGGCTGAGCAAGGAAGCTACATCTTTTATTTTTCAGAGCAAAGCTGAATGACTGCAGCAAAAATTAACAATAGGAACAAATAAGAAAGCGCAGCTGGTACCAGTGTATTGATACTGCGAAAATGAGTTTCAATAGTATAATATCTGTCGATACATCAATATTTTTGACAACACTACACTGTCTTCAGAATCGAGTTAAGACCTCATTTCAAACTGATATAAACATATGAGCAAGTTTCACTACTTTTTCAGATCCTAGGACAGCTTTGCAAAACACAGCATTCCATACGTAGCCTGCTGCTGTATCTGTTTACCTCTGGCTTTGCTTGAACTGTATGGAAAATGGGGAGCCATGTTTTCTCAAGCTAGAACTGGAAGCTGCCCAAAGCTGTAAAGCGCTCCAGTCATAAAACTAGAGCAAAGATATGTCCAGGTGTTTTCTGTTGGAGGTGAATTAGGGGGGAGTGGAGAACCACTGGCCCGACATAGTAAATCCTTCTTGCTTCCTCCTTACTTGCCTCCTGAAAAGGCGTGTTATTTCTGACAGTCTGAGGAAGCAGACCATGGTGCTGACACAGGAGTAAGAGCAGAAGGACACTGGCACTGCTTAAAGTTTTCTCTGTATGTTTATGTCTACATCTGGATGTGCCAACACCAAGTTTTCCTGCTCCAGTGTGCGTCCCTACCTTTTGATTAATGAGCGTGGGGTCTTGTTCTCATTAGAGGTTTGAGAGGGGAAAAAGTGGTTGAGGCCTGAAACACGAGCAGTTGTTAGAAGTGCTGCTTCCTGTGTCTAATAGAAGTTTATTATCTCCTTACTGTGAGTGTTATTTATTCATTACTGTGAGTTGGCTGTAAGAATATCCTGTACTGCAGAGTAAAGAGGAGAACAAGACAGATAAGCTCAAAGCAGACACACTCCTGCAAACACAGACATCAGCCTCATTCAACGTGCTGCTGCACAGGGGAGGCTATTAAAAAGTGAACAGTGACACACAGTGGTGGGCACTGGTGCTTCAGCTATTGTGGAGCACCACAGTGGCAGTCTCATAAATGATTCTAGTGAATGGTCATTATTTTAATCAAATCTTAAGCTGTTTAATGTGTCTCAGTTTTTGTTTTTTGGTTTGTTTTTTTTAAACTTGTGTCCTGCCTACATGAGCAGGTTTATTCACAAAACACTTAATGAACCTTCCTCTACCACCTGCAACGTGGTGTAATAAAGTTGAAGGTGACAGGAACATCCTAGTACTAATACCACACGGTGAAAATACTCCATTTCAAGTATGAAAAGTATAAGGTCTCATTGTGCAGTAAAATGTTGCCTAAGTAAGTGTTTTACTACTATATGTGATGTTTTGGGATAATATTACTGCTGCATCAATGTGTAAGTTGCACGTTACTGAGGGAATGTTTAAGATTGTGCTAACTTGGTTGCCAATCCATCAATAAATCAAAATGTTTGCCTTCTTCTGTGGGGGCATGCTTAAAAAAACATTTTCTTTACCAATTCAAAGTAATACAGAATGACTAATTAATTTACAATTGGTAATTTTGTGAATGAGGTATTCCTTTAAGGCTGCATAAAATACTGTACATTCAGCATAAGCTGCCAAAGTTCACTGAATAATGTAGAACTGCAACTAACAATCATCATGATCGATTTATCTGCCAATTATTTCCTTGATTTACTGATTCATTGTTTGGTCTATAAAATGTAAAAATGTTGAAAAATGTGTGTTAGATTTGTTCAAATTGCTCATTTTATTCAATCAACAGTCCATCACCCAAACATATTTACTTTAGTTTGCTATCAAATTTGAGTGACAGAAGCATAAAAATCATACATCTGAGGAGCTTAAAGAAGAACTCAGTGAATATTTGGTAATTTTTGCCAGAAAAAAGTACCGAAAGGAAATAAATGAATATCAAAAAGAGGGTTTTTTTTTTCTAATCAGTTAATCGACTAATCATTGCAGCTGGTTCCTGGTTTGTATGAAAAACAAAACAAAAAAGCTGCTGTTTAAATAAGTAAAAACTCAGGAAAAACTGTCCCAATAAAGGAAATTGTGAATCATAAATAATGCTTTGTAATGACATTACTAATAAGCAACGATTATTTTAGTACTCAATTTTCAGTAACAGCAAAAAAACACATTGAGGTTGATGAGCATGATCAGCTGAAAGGGAATCAGACTTCTTACCTGGTTTAGGAGCTTTGGCTGTTGTTCTTTCATCTGAGACGGACACCGGATCCCTTCTTGATGTTTCTGAGCCGGCAGGTGCGGCATCCGCTACCTCCTTCTGGACTTCTGTGATAGCAGGACACTCTGGCAGTTCCTTCTGAATGTCTGTGATAGCAGCACACGTCACGTCTGAGTGACACGCTTTACTCGGTTCCTGTGGACCTGCTTCTTCACACACAGAGTCCATTGGCTCCCCTGCAAAAGCACAAAAGTGTTTACACCACATAATGTGTACTACAGAGCCACAGTGCCAACACTCTTTTAAATTTGTGTCCATTTCTTACTGTGGTTCCAACCATGCACTTTGATGCATACACAGTCCAATAATCCATTAGTGTTGGCTGCTGACTGCGGCTTTTCTATTTTTTCATGCATATACTATATATCAATACAGTTAGATAATACATATGCATTAAAAAATCTCACCATCATCCTGTATTTTTGGCAATTCCCCTTTGGAAATGTATTTGTTAATCTTCTTCAGGATTTTCTTGTGGGATTTGGTAGGCTGGAACTTTAGTGCATGACATCTTGACAGAGCGCACAAAGGTAAAGGTTATGTTAGAAGAGCAACATTTGTATTTGTAGTTATTTTTATTGTTATGCACATATTTAATAGGTGATTTATTATATCAAACTACCATGGGTCATCCTCTTGTGTTCCATGTTTTTCTGGTCTTGTCAGTTCTGAAGTAAATTGAATGGTAGAGAATAGAAATCTAGTGGGTAAACTTACCTGATGGTGTACTGTGGACAGCATGTCTTGTTCATTTTGGGCTTATAGACGTATTTCCCACTTCTGAAAAAAGACAAGGGCAGATAAGGTTTACTTTACACATTATCAATGACTTAAAAAAAACTAAATTGTGTTAATAAGCAAATTCATGAAGTAGATAATGTAAGTAAACAGGACTGCATGAAACAGCCACTCACCTTCTCCATCCTCGGTCTATGAGGTCTTGGTAGTCTTGTACTGTCATGGTGTGAGACCACATCCCTGGAGAAAACAAAAAAAATAATAACTTTTTTTGGGGTTCTTATTGCCTTTAATCGATAGGACAGTGTGAGCGTGAAAGGGGTAGAGACAGAGGGGGAGACATGCAGCAAAGGACTGAGGCCGGACTCGAACCTGTGGCCGCTGCGGCGAGGACACAGCCTCTGCACATGGGGCGCTGCTCTATCCACTGAGCCACCAGGCGCCCCAGGATCATAACTTTTAAACATTTAATTAATATTTTAATAATTTGAATGTATACGATCAGAACATGCCGTCCAATGCCAAATTTATAAGAAATCATATTAGAATCCAGGGGTTGACTATTCGCTTGGCCAATTATCAGGGCCGATATTTGGCATTTTGCCGATTATTTGTGTCTGCGTTTTTATTCTAATAATCACCAATAAAATTAATCAATGAAAAAGCGTGCATATTACACTCAGCCAACACCAGGGAAGGCAGTCTGCAATTCACACAAAGATAGTGTCAGCATGGGAGGAACTTTACTTTGTAAAAACTCAAGGACCTATTTTTATTCATTATTTTTTAAATTAAATCTTCACTGAACTTTATAAAAAAGTTGCAGGGAACTTGCTGTAAATGATGTTGACAGTTTTAGTTTTGATTCAACATTTGCTAAGAGCATTTAAACAAAGGTTTGTGTTGGAGTTTGTTATATTTCAAATTCTAGATTTTGACAGAATTATTTTAATTTTTATTGCAAAAGCATATTGGTTCCAAATATCGGTTATCAGTCTTATTAAGTACTAATAATAAGTACTGGTATTGGCTTCCACAATTTCGTTTTATCTCAAATTACAGTGTCCTCCCCAAAGCATATTCCCGCAGTCCCCAGTGGTGACATGCTAATGTATTATTTGTGTCCGCAGCAGCTTGGATCCTACTTCCCAGAACTGAGGTCTGAGCGCCCCATTTCAACTCCTGACCTTCTCCACTGCAACCAAATACACAGTTTGCACACACACATGCACCAGAAACGAAGTCTTGACGACCACCATCAGTTTACATCTAAAACCAAGGGAATTGACTGTACAACAGTTCACACAACACACACTGACTTTGCAACTGTGTATAATGTTCTATGTCCCAGGAGAGTGGTGTTTAGCCAGATTCCACAGAGACAAGGGGACGACACAGTGTGATCCAAGAGACACACTACAACAGCGAAACAGTAAATGACTGCTCTAAGGCTGGCAGATACAGCAGCAAGACTTCAGGTTTTCTTTTTAAAATACTTATATATTTATAGTTCAAGTATAATCACCATGATAAAGAACAATGTCAAAATCTGTGCCGCATTAATGACAATAAAAGTATTTGTGTCTTTATTTTTCACTGACTGAACTGAATAAATGGGTCACATCAGATCAAACGCACGATAAAATTTGTTCATACAATTTTTTGACAATGTCAGTGATAAAACAGATGATTAAATGGGCAATTGTAAATGTTCATCCCACATTTGAGAAGGTAAATGTTCAGTTGTTATCCTTTAAATGAAAACACAGAACAGAAAGACACATGCAGAATAAAAGGAGACCTTCTTGTTCTTTTCACTGCCATGAACAAGACTGACACCCGAGAACACAGACAGCATGTAGTTATAATTTAAGATCCTGGGGAGTTATGTTTAAATACCACATATTCATGCCCTTATCATATATTAAGTGTGTAATCCATCAGGGTTTTTGGCCCCTTTGACCAAAATTCTTGAGTCCAAAAATCCCCATGACCTCAGCAATGACAGAGCTGTCAGGCTGTCATATGAATTTGCAGGTGAAATGCTAATTTTAGTCTTGTTTTTAAAAGCAATAAGTATGCTCAAAACGCGATGTAAAGAAAATATGATATATTTATAACACTGCGTATCAACTCAAAAGAGCTCGTTAATATGGGGCAGGACAGGAATGACACAAAAGTCGAAAGCTTGTCTGAAAAAAAGCCTGATAAATCAAGCTGAAAGTCCAAAGTTTAAAAAAGGTTATAGTGCAAAAAAAGCCATGGCATGTCAGCTTAAGTGCAACAGCGGCTATCGTCACAGCACAATGGGAGTGCCTTTCCATTGTTCACACCTGATCCATAAGGAGATCAGGTGTCTGTCATGCCTCCCCCGAGCCATGACAAACACAGTGACACAGAGGAGGGCAGATGTTGGTCTCTGTTGTGTGTGGTCGCATTTGCTCTGCATGTGACAACACTGTTGATAACATCACTGCACCAATCACACTGAGTGAAAACATTATCTCACTGAGCACCTGCTTGTAAAAGTTTACATTAGAAACACTTATCATCAGTATGTAAATACCAATCACTGTGTTGATCTGTAGACTGCTTTGCATGTTATCCAAGGAAAATACAAAAACTACAGCGAGAATATAATATAAGAAATTATAGTGGAAGAACAACTAGAAAATCGGAAGTGTGTTTTTTTGCTGAACCCTGAAAATAATTAACTGAACCTCAGTGGATTGAAATAATGTGTTGACCTCTACAGTTGTTTAGTGCACTTATTTAACCAGTATTCACACAATGAACCTACAGACTGACCTTTTACACTTCGCAGAATCACTCAGGGAGTACATTCTTCCTTCTTCCGCAGTACCTGACGTGACCCCATGACATAACATCCAGATTACCACTCTTATCTTAGATTAGAAAACAGCTCTCGTCTGCGGGCTCTGAGCCCAATCGCTCACTGACTGCATTAAGAACTCACTGAACCCTAATTATAGTCCACCTGTCTCTCCCCTGTTCACCTGCTCTGATGACACCATTCTGTCCCAAACAGAAAATCCCTTCCCATCTTCTTACTCAGATTTGTTTATAGCTCAGCATTAAACTCTGAACTTCTAAAAATGCAAAGTTACACTGACCTCAGTTCAGCTTTTAAATGAAAGCCTCTCAACACAACGTGCAGTATGGCAAATCTTAGTTCCCTTTAAGCTCTGCTCATCTGTCTTGTACAGGATTTTTATGGCATGTGACTTTGTGTCACCCTTACTCTGAACACTTTCATGGAAGACATCTTCTCAGCTAAATAACAGGTAGTAGGTAAACTGGCTACTTCTTGGTTTGTGGCTGTCTTAGATGCAAGACTTGAAAAATACCGTTTTTTACATATTTTTACTGGACTACTTTCACAATGTTTGTCAGATGACAGACGTTTTACATTCAAAGTTATGTGACTGTGAAAGACTGACATTTGAAAATCATCCAGACAAACAGATGTACACAAAGAAGTTTGTTGTTTTGAAATCAGGAATTTCAGGTGGGAGTGTTAAGTAAAAAGTGGTGACATGCCATATGAAATTTAGACTGTGTGAGTATAGAAAGAAAAGGAAGCATATCATATAAACCAACATAATTAAATTCTCAATCCACTGACTGTTTCGGGTCCTTGTTTATTTACATTATCACTACAAATAAACTATTTCAGGGTTCACTTGGAAGAGAGCCTAGGCCACCCATCACTACTGGATCAGGGAAAATCATTTCCACTGCAGCTGGATTGAGTGGTTTCCTCATCTCCTTAATCTGAACAAAAAACAGGAGCACTCCAGCATCAGTTTCCCAGCACAATAGGGCTAAAATGAATTATTTGTACCGCTATGCTTTCATCTCAGATGATGCTGCTATATTAACAATAACAAAGACGCACACTTTGTTGAGATTACATACAGTGCTTAAAATAAACAGGCTGTCTTCTGCTTAAGCATATTGCGAAATCTGTCTCATGTTTAATCTCCTGTTTGTGTTGCAGCAGTCCACTGATTATTACATTATGCGACCACCAGCATATTCATCTGTGCAGTGTTAAATAAAACCCATGTGCTCTTACTGACCATCAGTCAGTTAATATGTAAATACACGATAGCATTACCGTAAGTTATTTTTACTGACATGTAGAGGCCCCCAGTTCACAACACTGACACACTAAAACGAAAGCCAGACAGCTGCACTTTCGGTCGTGAGGACAACATCCTTGGCTTCCTGTCCTGATGCTTACCGGTACAAAGCTTAACAGGTCGTTAGCTATCGTTAGCTTGATGCTAGTGGATATGTTAACAAGTCTATTGCTGAGCTGCTAATGTTACAGCGTTAGTCTACAGTAAACATTATTGCCCAACTGAAAAGTAATTCGGAATTTTAAGTCATTCCGTTAAATAACTTATCTTATTTGAGGACAGGCTTGGTTTGTTTTCCAGGAAAATAAGAGTAGGGCTGTAGGATGCTAATGGCTAAAAACTGAGTTAGCTAATAACCTGACACCATCTAAGTAACGTTAGATGTATGCCAACCTATGTGGCTCTGGTCTCGAAATACAGAAAATATAGCATATATTGCTCAAATTCTCTGGCATTAGTGTTAAAGTACCGACATTAGATAGTTCTCTTACAAAACCAGATACTGTTCCAGCATGTAGACGGGGCTAGGTCGTTAGCATAAGCCAGTTCAGGGATACCGACTAGCTATGTCTCTTCTCTACTTGATTAGACACTTACCGTGAGAGAAGTTCCCTTCATCGTTTTTACAGTAACCACAGCGGTAGCCACAATCCCCGCCGAAATATTCAACTATCGTATAAGACTTGTTTCCTGCCATCTTTAGCATCGAGTCAGATGACAGCCGAGTTTGCCCGGTGTCAGGGCAAGGACTGCTGGGTGTCAAACCCCGCCCACTGCAGTTACGTCACCAGCGCTGCATGAAAGACAAGTGGGACTTCCCAAAAATACATCAATGATGGGAGCTCCAACTCCTTTTCTGACTAACGATCAACGAAATGATCAACCACCTTTTTGTTCACATAATGTTCCCCTTAAATAATAAGTGTAAGGATAGCAAAAGAGTTATTAAAAGAGTCATCTGTTATGTAACTGAATAGCATTACTAAGTATTAAAAAACCCGCTTGAAATGTAATGTGTGCAATAACTTAAATATAGTGTTGGGGAGTGACTTGTTACATGTAACCAGTTACATTAATTAAATTACAAAATAAATGTAATTGTAATCATTTTCAGATACTGATAAAATATTTAATTAAATTAGTTACCAATCAAAATGTTCTGGATTACAATGAGGTTACATATGAAAATTAAATCTTTTGAGTAAAAAGTCTATATTTTGAATGAAACATTCATTCTGTTGCTTTACATCTTTTTGCCATGTAGGAATGCCTTCTTTGGGCAGATTTTTGGACAAAAAAGGCCAGTAAAGCCGTTGAGTCAAATTTGAGCGCAACATTTACGCACTTATGTTTTACTCTTCTCAGCTTTATAGCCGTGTTTAAAACATTTGTTAGTAATGAAAAGTAATCAACTGTTGCATTACTTTGATGAAGTCACTAAAATAGTTACATAACTTATTACATTTCTAAGAGGGTAAATAGTAATCTGTAATTAATTACATTTCAAAAGGAACCTTCCCAAGACTGTTTAAATAAGCCTATACACAAAATACATTTTTAAATCAGGGTACTATGCTGCACATTTTTCTGGAATTAAAGGTCTAGTGTGAATTTAGGGGGATATATTGACAGAAAAGGAATATAATATAAGTATGTTTTCTTTATGTTTTTTATGTATAATCTACTGAAACTAAGATTGTAGTGTTTTTTTTAACCTTAGAACAAGTCGTATTTACCCTCATAGGGAGCAGGTCCTCATCTACAGAGATCGCTGTGTTGTACCACCGTGTTTCTATAGTAGCCCACAAAGGACAAATCAAACACTGGCTCTATATAGGGCCATTCATGTTTTCACGTTGGCCACCAAAATTAGAGGCTACTCTCCGACAAGACCACTAGAAAAACACAGATTATTTTATATGTGATTGCTTTAATCAGTATTTTTACTGGTTTAAATCATCAGGTTGTTTTGGAAAGGAAGCGACCTCTGCGAATAATTCAGCTCCTGGTAAAAACCTCCTGAACGGACATGCGGATTGAAATGTCCAACTGCTTTATTAAGTATTTTTGCGTGCTTGAATAACCAGCTCCGTTAGTTTTGGAGAGGAGACCTCTGCGGGTAATTCAGCTCTCGGCAAAAACATCTTGAACAATGAACACGGAAGGAATCTGTGGGAGACGTTCCAGCTGGTGCAATCTGCAATCCTCACCCCTGGCTGCCACTAAATCTCCCTAAATGTTAAACACTTTGTGACAGAAACAACACAAAACCATGAGTAAAGAACTGTACAGCATATTTATTAAACCATCTGTGCAAAGAGAAAGGACAGCAAAATAAATTTGGACCAAGATCCTGCACAAACAACACTTACAGTAAATTACAAAAAGGCCAAGGGAGAGTTTGTATGTAGAAAAATAAGTTAGAAAATCACAGCTGGGCCAATGATTTTATTCCTGCTACTATAAAAATGACCTTACAGAGGAAAGAGCTTTGTCTGTTTATACTGTTTGTTTCACCTGTCACACATACATAATGTTTTTTTAATTCTTTTTACCATAATATATTTTTCTCTCACCAGTCATGTAACAACCAGTAATTGTCTCAGAAGATTGGTATTGGACTGATCCCACAGGTTGATGCACAGATTTATAAAACCAGGAACTTGGTTGTCCAGTTAAAGTAGCCTCTGGTCTGTATGCAAGCTTTCTGCACCAACAGCAGACTCATACTGGTGATGAAGCAGCAGCCAAAAAAGTTGAAGTTCTACTGGCAGACACAAACCTTTACGTAAACTCTGGATAGACATCAAGTACCTTGACTCCTGTTGGTGGCTCTTTGGTTGAACACCTAATTAAAGCTCCCCTGGGGGACGGGGATGTTTTCATGAAGGTATTTCATACTGCCTTGCTCCGAGAAGTCAGCCACAGTGTGCCCGTCCCCTCTTAGGACCCATTTGGTTGTAAGAAGCCCCTCCAAACCGACTGGACCTCTGGCATGTATTCTTGCCGTACTGATGCCAACCTCAGCTCCTAAAAAATAAGTACAACAAAATTACACCGCAGCAGGTTAAATCCATTTACAATAGGACGTGTATTCTCATATTTTTCTTTGACAGCATATAGAAGTAAAGTTATACTGTACTCACCAAGGCCAAAGCGGTAGCCATCGGCAAAGCGAGAGCTGGAGTTCCAGAACACGCAGGCGCTGTCCACCTGCTGCAGAAACTGTTCGGCCGTCTCCTCATTTTCTGTAACAATGACATCAGTGTGGGAGCTGCCGTATTTGTGAATGTGGTCCACAGCGTCCTGCATGCTGTCTACCACCTCAATGCAGCACTCCAGGTCCCCGTACTCCGTCCTCAATGACTTCACCTCGGATGGGCTGAAAGTAAGATAGGATGCAAACCGGGGGCCTGCATGGATCTTCACCTGAGAGAAAACAATGACACATTGTTTTAACAATAGAATAAAAAAATAATTGTACTTTACTGACCTCAATTAAGTGCCATCTTTCCCCCCACCATTTGTTTATGTTTCTGAAGCACAAACCATCATCAAAATTAAAAAAAAAAAACACGTAACCATATCTTGTATTGTTATGTGTAATAATAAGAGTGCCGGTGCATCTTTCTTACATGTTCTGTTCTCAGCATATCAATGATCTGGTCAAAAATAGGAGTTCTCAGCAAATCTCTGTGAATAAGGAGTGTCTCCAGGGCATTGCAGGCTGCAGGGTAGTCACATTTGGAGTCCCTGACTGCAATGAAACATGAGTTAGTACAGGTATATTCATTCAGCAGTTTGTGCTTTACCCAAACAAGATAATAACCACGACTCTTGGGCAACATTTAAAGTAATATTAATTGCAACTGCCAGGTGTACTCAAAGAAAACATGAAAAAGATTTTTTTCCCCACAACTTTTAAATCACTGTGACCACACCAATGCAGAAATGGAAACATCTGTTAACAACAGCTACACATAGGGAGCACATACCAACATCAATAGCTTTGTCTATGCTGGCATCGCTGTCTATGTAGACGTGACAGACGCCCTCGCTGTGGCCTAGTACAGGAATCCCCTTAGCTGCCCTCTGGATGTTTCGCACAAGCTGGGATGAGCCCCTTGGAATGATCAGGTCAATCATCTTGTCTAGTCTGCACAGATCCTCGACATCTTCACGTGTGCTCACCTACACATCAACGTAAAGTTTATAATGTCACAGAACACTTGAGTAAACATGTCAAAATTCACACTGTGTTTCAATCTCACAATGCTCTCTGTTTTACCAGCTGAATGGCATCTGTCACTCCATGAATGGAAAGTGCCTCCTGGGTGAGTTGATGCAGAATTTTATTGGTGTTGGAAGCTTCTTTACCCCCCTTCAGGAGCAAAGCATTTCCACTGGCAATAGCCAGAGCCGACACCTAAAACACAAAATTAAATACATGAAAAACTGAGTCTGACTTCCAATGACAAAGATGTAAAAAGTCTTCCAGGCAAACAGCTAATGATAATACACGCTGCAGGCTGAGTGTTTGCTTTGACTGACCTGTGGGAGACAATCAGGACGCGACTCAAAGATGACGAGCAGGACACCGATGGGGACTGTGATCTGTTCCAGCTCGAGGTTGTTGGCCACCCTGGTTCTCCTCAGCACCCGACCCACGCTATCCCTGGAGGACACGGCGAGCTGACGGAGGCCGATAGCAAGGCTGTTGAGCTTAGCAGTTGACAGACTCAGGCGGTCGATCAGAGGCTGAGACAATCGACCTATGAGGACAAAGAATAAATGAATAAAAACACCAAAAAATGCAATAATCTATAGATCTCTGTAGAGACAATGTATTTTACTTTCTACAACAAAAGGTATGGGAGAACAGGAGTGAGAATGTTGCTTATCCAGTCTCCAGACGGTCTCTCTTTTTCTCTGCTAATGTGCCCTATAACACAGGGTACACAATGACACCTACAAAACTCATACATTTACAACTACAGCAACGTGTATTAGTAAGCCTCTTACTAACAACATGGCTGATGCACACCACAAGTTAGACAAATGTCAGTCAACACTGAAAACCAGATGATCCAAGCCTCCTTCATATACCAGTTTCCCTGAGTACAAGTGCTACAGCTGAGTGATCCGTTGCATGTGGCTGTGGATTGAAGTGATCAGTGTCTTCTCTGTGCCTCTGTACCTGATGATACGGCTAACTCCATGTCTCTCTTGTTGGCACTTAGAATCTCATCTTTCTTTTCGGTAAGCAGCTCAGCAAGAGAGCAGATGATCTCCTCTCTCTGAAAGCAAACACACACACACCACAGCTTGATTAAAAAATACCATAATCAAGAGTAATTAAAGCTGCTGCCAGTACAATGTGAGCCTAATGAGTTTGGCCCCTGCACACTGTTGTGAGAATGATTCACTCTTTTAGTTTTAGTGCTGATACGGTTTGTTAATTTATTATATTTGCCTAAGAGATGCTCTCCCTCTGTTGTAATCTTGTCATTTAAATTCATTTAGGAATGATACAACGAGGCCAATATGCTGTATTTAGGGGACTTTATCTAATGTTTTAAATCTTGATATATCAGTGCTAAATATATAGCATTAAATCTTATTCCATTGTGTTAGTATGATTCTACTGTAATCAAACCTAAAACAAATGTGGACCCCATTAGAAAATAATCTTTAAATACAAAAAACATTTTAAAACCTAACCAACTGAGGGAGCAAGTAACTCACCTGTTCAGGGTTCAGGGAGGCCAAAGCCCTTCCTGCATGTCGGGCCATCTCTGTCTGCTGCTCCACAGTTGGACCTGGTGGTGTCAATAATACAGACATCAAATACAAAAACAACAAACACAACAAGCAGGTGAGATATTCAGTACAGACGGTTTGACCTTGTACCTGCAGGTTTCACTTCAGAGAAGAAGGTGCCAACTTTCTTCCCATCAACAATGTCCGTGATGACGTGGCCTGTGACTTTAGGATGTGTGCCGTTGGCGATGACGACCGACGTCCCACCCTGTAGTGCCCAGAGGGCTGCTTTCACCTGACAAGACAACATGATTGAGTATAATGCAACTTTTTCATTCTTCAAACTACACAGTCCTGTTTACACTTTGAGATAAAATATCGACTGTCATGCTGACCTTGGCTTCCATGCCGCCAATGCCGACTCTGGACTTCGTGCCGTACGTGATTGACTGCTGGTCTCCAGGATAGAATATATCAATGAGTTTGGCATCATCTGTTCCTGGGGGACTGTCATATAGGCCTGTGGAATAGATTTTTTTTCTTTTTAATCCTTCACAGAACCAGAACACACATCGATCACACTGATACTGACAGACCGTATTCAAAGTTTCCATTAGCAGATAACTCGCTGACATAAAATGTTCATGAATAAAAGGAATGCAGTGATAGAATATTATTGCAAGTTGATTAATGACGGTTTTGATTCACTGTTTAAAGTACTCCAGCGATTAAGCATTACACTTCCCAAAAGTTGAGGAACTCACAAAACACAAACCTGGATGGGCTGATTCTTAAATATTCTGACTTTTAGGGCCTGTTTAGACATGGTATTAACATGTGTTTTGGTGATCTGAACATGACAGCAAAGACAGACTGATGTTCCGAGCAGTGCCTATAATGCTTCTCTAGATTACCACTTATGTTCAGATTTCATTACTGCCCTGCACAGTTATTAAGTACACACTTTTGCCAGCTGCTCTGCAGCATGCCAGTGTCAGTACAGCTGGAGGTATCACTGTCAGTAGAATTCAACATGTCTCATTCCATGATGCAAAATAATGGATGATCCCACAACATTTTGTCCAACTCAGCATATAATGGGTGCGTTCTCGAGCATTTGTCCTGCTCTGATAATGTAGTCGGAGATGCATAATGATGCATTAGCATTTACACTACAAGGGGTAAGCGGTCAGATGTGTCTAAGAGCATTTGGGAAGTGATGTGAGTGATCAGATCCCCATGCATCTTGGTGGTCATTTACACTTGTATTTGGCACAGTCCATTTGTGATGAATGCATGTAACAAGTCTAAATATCTAAATATAGTCTCACATTTCCAGTTTGTTACACAGGTTTTCTGTGAACAATTTAAGGCCCCTGGCAAGCCAATGAAACCCTGATTATAACATATATTACTACTATAATACATATTACTTTCTTAAACTCTGCTCCCTTCAGAGCCACAGATGACACTATACAACTGTTTTGGTTTTTTTTACAGGTTGTTGTTTTTTTTTGTTTCACATCACAGCAAACTAAGTATATTTGGGGAGGTTACGATTGATAAGATAAAATAAACTATTTGCAGAGATTTCTTTGGGTTTTTGGATTACTTATGATGGGTATTTGGGATGTTTTTTGAAATGCAAATTAAATGATTTATTGGCGATAGAAAAAACAATTCTTAGCTGCAGCCCTTTGACATCTAATAACACACAATGAATACAAATGTTAATGCACAAATGTAGGTAAATCATCACCAATCTCCCAATTAGCAGTGATTTCTGTACCTTCAACATCAGACAGGGCAATAAGGAGGTCCGCCTTCATTTCAACAGCCAGCCGTGCAGCCAAGCTGTCATTATCTTTGATGCTTATTACCTAGAATACGAAAAAAAATTTCATTAAGCCAAAAGGAAAATTCCCTTATCTCACATTATACTGTATAATAACATCTTATCAGTTGCTACCATGCAACAAAAGCCTCCCAAACCCATTCAGTGAAAGGACAAACAACACATGTTCACCTTTTTCCAAAAGAAGATAACACAAGCAGGTCTGCGCACAACAAAATGGCAGAAAACAAGACCGCCACACTTTGAATTAGCAGAGAACATTTAAAGCAGCCTTTAAAATAAATAAAATTGTGTTTAAGTAAATCTATGTTAGTGAAGGTGGAAATGTAAACGAAATGAAACATACGTCTTTCATTTACACATGATTTAAGCACTCCACCACCACAATGCAGAGCCACATTCAGCATTCCCAACATGCCCTTCACACAGTACCCACATTTACCCCCTGTAGGTCACTGTTGGGAACAGGGGGCGGAACAACAGCATCATTGGTGTTGATGATGGGAACTATGTTCATCCGCAGCAGTTCATGAAGCGTGCTGTTCAGGTTGCGACGTTTCTGCTCATCATGGAAATCAAGGTTGGTGACCAGAATCTACAGAATAGGACAGAAATGTGGAGAAGTTTGTGACATTAAAAAAAAAAAACCTCTGTTAACTATGAGAAAATGCTTGTACTTGTGGAGTACATACTTGTGCAGTGCAGGTACTGTACTGTGTGAACATAGCTTCATACAATGCCATCAGACCACTCTGTCCAGCAGCTGCACATGCCCTTGCCTCCAAAACTGGGACTGACTGCAAAACAGAGATTTTACTTAAGTTAAAAGTCTATAAACACAATGCATATGTAATATTTAAGCATTTCTCAATGAGTCGACTTAAAATTCACAGTGTTAAAAACAATTACTCACCATTTCTTTGAGTTGATTCTGTCCAGAATGCAGGGCTTGTCTGACGCTCTGAGACAGCAGGATCTCATGTCTCAGTCTCTGCTTCCCAAATGCCACAGCGCCACTGGTGACAATCATCATCTCTCTGCCTTGATTCTGGAGCATGGCCACCTGACAGGAAACACAAAGGCTGTAACATTCAAGTTCTTCCTTCTCGACCAAGATCACTCCCTAAGTCCAGTTTGTTTCATAAGTCTTCCTTGAGCCCACGTATTAAAGCTCCTCTCTTGTCTGTGTCAACAATATTAATACGTTATTACCTGCTCTACTATTGAAGCCAGTCGACCCAGTGCCAGACCGCACTCATCACGTGTCACCACAGCACTCCCCAGCTTCACCACAATACGTTTGGCCTGCTTCAACTCACTGCGGTGAGCAAATGACTTCCCATGGGGACGTGGGACTGCAGAGGAAAAAAAAATTTTTATTACACATCAGCACACACCAAAGAGCACATTACAGTATACAAATCAAGATTTACTTACAATTGGCCTTGGAATACGCTCTGATGGACACTGGACAGACATTTGACTGCCAGATTCTGGATGGCAGATGAGAGCACAAGGCCAGCCTGGCAAACATTGCACTTTTACTTCAGGAGAGCTGTGATAAACAGAAACCAGTGTCAGGTTACTCTAACATCATTTCATCTGAGATAAGCAGCTTTTGGATATGATAAGACAGACTGTGTACTTGGCAATATACACAACAATGAATATATAAAGAAAATATTATATATAAAAATGAGTATTATCTATTTGTAAATTGTTTCAGTTTTACTGAAAAGCTTTGAATGATGTGCCATGAAGTTATCAGCAGGTTGGTGCTTGAACTTGACACACTGACCCACTGAAGATGATGTTTGGACTTGTTATCTTACACATATTAGCTAACGGGTAACAGTTAAAGGAAAATCCAGGGTATAGGTGCTGTTCATGCAAATAAACTCTACCATATGTGAAGCCATTTAAGCCTGAAAGTTAGTCAATAAGGCTAACATATTGCAGCTGAGTGCCTAGTGTCACTGCTGTCAACCCTGAGGCTAGCTAAGGTTAGCTAGCTTTAGCTATTATGAGCTACCTCACTGCCTAGCTTAGCGGCTATTTAGACAACATGGACCCACTAAATGTTGTGCAAAATGACTCCTTACCTGACAATGTGAAAGTCTGGAAAACCAAACACAACAACACTTGTGTGTGGACCGAAGGAGACACGTAGTCAACCGGACCGGCGCCGCTTTGTTGCCACATCCACAGCCCACGTTGGTTGGGAAGTGCCGTAATTGAGTTATGCACGAACGACGTGTACGCAGGATTTCCGGATATGTTAACGTAGTAAGAAAGGGATTTACGCAAATTAGTCCTTACGTACGCAGAGATGGTGCCTTTGATGGGTAGATGCTTACGTAGCTATGGGAAGTACAAGCACGGTGAAGGAGGGTAAAAATATACAACGCTGACAGCTCATATTTGTCTACTTTAAGAGATCAAATTAATCGCAACAGCAAACGAAATTATAACAAATGAGTGCAGACACCTTGTCGTACAAGACATCTGAATTGTTTTACGTGAGTTACGTACATGTTTTGTAGTGAAAATATTGATGCAGTTAGGAACTGTTCGTTATTTATGAGAGTGGTGCAGAACGAGGGAGGCATTTTAGATAACTTTTTAGGCCCTTTTTAGGCCCGTATTGTTTTTATTTGGCTTAGAGAGGGGACATTCAACTTTAAATAGTTGTAAATCTAATTTATTTTAAATATTCTCAGAACCCCAAAACCTGCAATTGTAAATATATGTTTTCTTTACAAAAAAAAATTAAAAAATAAATAAATTCAACTCCCAGTCAACCTCCTACTTTAATAAATAAGGTATAGTCCTTTTTATCTTAAACACAACCAGTGTTAAAAATAATCAACACTCCTAAAAATTATTTCAGTCAAATAAACTGAATACAATTTAATAACATATAATTCATTATAAAAATGGGAACATGTTAATAACAAATTGTTGAGCAGAGGTTTGATCTGCATAACTATAGACCTACTTTAGGCATCACTGAATATTACTGTAAGCACGATTTGTGCAATATAATCTTAATTCAAGGTTAACTACAAATAATTCATTTAAAGAGGAAGACAGTGAGATAGGATTAAAAGCTCATAAAAAAAGAACTTGAATTGACCTTAAATTCAGATTAGATCGATTTTTGAACAATGTACAAATAATTGATGACTTCGTTTACTTAATCCATTTTTTTGGAAATGTGCGATTCAGTTGTGTGTGGTCCCCTGAGAGTCAATGGCGTTAAATCAGCTAGTGGAAGATTTCATCTCATCTTCAGTAATCTGACACTGAGGCACATGAGTGGCGTGTGCAGCCTGCCAGGAGAGGCCTGTGAAACATTCATGAGCAGGAAGGCCAGGAGCACAGTGCACAGTGAGCTGCCATCACAGCCTCACGCAGCAGAGCTATGGGGACTGTTGAGGAAACTTTAAAGTGTCCCGTGTGCCAGGACTTCTTCACGGATCCTGTGACGCTGCCATGCAGACATGACTTCTGTCTCACCTGTATCCAGGCTGTCTGGGAAACAGATGGGTCTGATGTGGGTCCTTTCTTCTGTCCTGAGTGTCAGATTTTCCTCCAGTCTGACCTCACTCTGGAGGTAAACACCAGCCTTCAGGCGAAAGTAAAGGACTTCACCACTAACAGGCCGTCAACAGCAGAGCTACAGACAGCAACACCAAGCAGGGAATCATCTTCCACTGTCCTCTGTGACCACTGCATAGAGACATCATCAGTGGCAATAAGGACGTGTCTGACCTGTGATGCGTCTCTGTGCCAGGCTCACGCCCTGCTGCACCAGCAGAGGTCTGCTCTGAGGGAGCACACACTTGTGGAGGTGACGGGGGATCCGCTGTCTCTGAAGTGCAGGGAGCACCGTGATGAGCTCAAGCTCTTCTGTATGGAGGACAGGGTCCCTGTGTGTTGTCTCTGTGTCCTGGTTGGCACGCACAAGAACCACAGGGCGTCTCAACTCCATGACGCCTGCAAAGACTTCAAGGTGAATAGTGTTTTGTCGTCGGCTAATGCGTTTTAGTTTCCTTGCAAATGTCATGATTATTGCTATATTTCTCTGTCATGGTATTTATGTTCTATAGGCCTGTTGTATTTCTGTCTTTAGAGCATGTTAGAGACCACCATGAATCAACTGCTGAAGAGGAGAAGTGAAGCAGAACATGCCATCAAGGACTTGGAGACGTTGTATACACAAACAGTGGTACAGTCAATTTGAAATAAATCTTTTCAAGCCTGTGAACTTAGTTAGTAAAAAGCAATGGAAAAAAGCCTTTGCTTTTTTTATGTACTTGGGGCTATAAAAACAAAAATCAATGTGCCATTACCAAATGGTAATGGTAAAACAGAAAGAAAAAATCATAATTACAAACCATTTTCTTTTATAATGCTTGCAATATGTTAGCACACTTACATATTTCAATTTGAGACCATGTAATTAGTAGTATTAACAGTACAAGTATTATTTCCACAAATGTACTCTCAGTAACTAGTATTATACTCTGTGTTTACTTTAAAAAAAAAAAAAAAACATACCCATGTAATTTATTTTGGCAAACATATGATGAAGTATATATTATTCAAGATAGTGAATATTCATTCTTTTTTTTCGTAAAAAATGTGAATTGATTATGCAAGCATCTCTCCTTCATAGTATCCTCGCTTATAATGTTGTTTTAATTAATTTCCTAGAAGTCTGCTGCAGATTTCCGTGAAAAAATCTCAGACAAGTACAGCAGGATCCGTGTCGTGCTGGATGGTGACGAGCGTCTGATGATGCAAATTATAGACGCAGAGGAGTCATACATGACAGAGTGGCTGGAGGCCCAGAGGGGCATCATGGAGACTCAGATCAAACAGATCGACAGTCTCAGAGCCTCCAGCAAATCACTTCTCCAAGAAACAAATGAGCTGCAATTCCTACAGGTAGGTTGCCGAATATTACGACAGTGTGTTTTTGTAATCATGTGAAAGTCTTGTATTTGACCTGTTCATTCTCAACAGCAAATCACAGCACTGAATCTTTGGTGAGTATATCATCACTCTATGTGTTTCTGCCTTCTCTTGGTAAGACTTTTGTCTTCTAACGGTGTTCAGTTTTTATTGTAGCGACCCTTTGGATTTAGCACCAATCCAAGAAGTAAACAAAGATCTGTGTGACCTTGAGAAGCTGAGAACAGTAGAGCGGCTGGTGGATGACCTCTCAGTGGCTCTCTCCCAACACTTTCCCCGAATGTGGTCAAGTTAGTAAAGAATCCAACATTTTGCTATCTAAAATCAACCCCCTCTATCTCAGTTGTGTACTGAATGTGGATTTTATATTTGCAGATCTAAGTTGTCCAGCTCTGGATTCCAAGTCAGCGCATCCGAAACTGGAAATATCCCAGGACAAGAAACAGGTGTACTGGAGAAGGGAGCCTGTCAGTGACGCTCCGAGTCCTCGGCCATATGACTCCCAGTACAGTGTTCTGGCTCAGGAGAGTTTTACTAGCGGCCGGCACTACTGGGAGGTCATCGTCCAGGAGAAACCATACTGGCTAATGGGTGTGACTACTGGGTCAGCTGATAAAAAAGACAGTCCAAGTCAGACTTCCTCCAGTGTGAGTGTGAACAACACATCCTGGTGCATCTACCATGGAGATGGACAGTACTTGGCATGTCATGATACCCAGGAGAAGCAGCTGTCAGTGGGAAAGAGAGTCAAGAAACTGGGCATACTGGCAAATCTCCAGAAGGGGGAGCTGTCATTCTACGATGCTGACACTACCACTCTGCTGCACTCTTTCTGCATGCAGTGCACGGAGCCTCTCTATCCCATGTTTAACCCATGCATTGATGTGAACGGACTCAACAAGCAGCCACTTACTTTGTTTTGGATTAAGGACCCCTGGGACTGGCATGTAAACGAAGACGAGGTTAAAAAGTGAAATTAAAAGACAACCTTAAATGACTGTTGCGAACAAAGTTTTTCATGCTGTAAAAGATGTGTAGCTTTCAAACTTACATGAGCGTCACCAGTTTTTCTGCCTCAGTCTGTCCCAGATGACACTAACATTATGATCTAAGAATTCACCTACCTCTATATTAACATATATTTCTCATTACCAGGAGCGCTGGAAGAGAAATCAAGGGTTAATATACTGTATTGTTGTGTGCGTCTTGTGATCCTAGAGAGCTGTGATGTAAGAAATAGTTAAGAAGAGATATTTAAAGTTTTTTAGTCTAGTCCAGTGGTTGCCAACTGGTCCAGTCACAGGGTCCAGATTTCTCCTTAGTCAATTAGTTCAATGTCCATATATTCTAAATGATCACATATTCTATTTTATTTTTTTTTTACGAAATGTAAACAACACATCGACTTAAAAGACAAAATAAAACATATATCAAGAATAAACAGAAATACACTTAAAAATAAAAGCTCTATGCCAGAAATTCACTGTACTTTAAAATAAAGTGTTTTTTTATACAAACTTCACACGTTTAAAAATCATTTAGGGGCCATTCAGAATAGACCCGTGACCCACTTTTGGACTGCAACCCACCAGTTGAGAACCACTGCTCTAGTCTATGATCCATAGTCGTATCTATATTACCCATTCAGTGTCATGTATGGTAAATATTTCATTGAGTAGTATCGTGTGCATCCTCAACGATTGTTTATGCTGAAGACTAATCTGTTCGCTCGGCAGATTAGCAGCTCTCATGTTTGACTTGATGTGGTTCAGGAAGTAAATGACCCGTGTTTAAACTACTGGCTCATTCTTTGTCCCACTGTCCGCTCAGCTCATCAGACCATGGACTGCATGCGTGCCGCCGTTCTCACATGTCAGTGACCTTACAGAGTTGCTGCCCTACAGCGAACACAATAACCAGAAAGGCCAATCATCTGTCACCAAGGACAGTTTCATACACTTTAAAGCTGGAGCGTGTTTTGCGGTTCATCAACAGAACCTTGTCAGCTCTACAAAAGTGTGAGAATATGCAACCCTATTTGATTTTGAGCAGTCGTCTTGTGTACTTGTGTATAAAAGACATGTTCATGAAAACCTGGATGGGCAGCTAATAAATTTGTAGATAAAATCCCTTTTGGCACATTCATCCACTATGACTCCCCTTCTCTAGGTCAGGGGAGTTGCTATGAGTTCTGCTACCATTGGGCCCAGTGAGGACGAAACATGAGGCAAAGAAAAGCATGAAGGGACAGCCAAGGATGAAGTAAACTATAAGAAGCCTATATCAGCATGATGTAAATATCCTATTTCTACATATGCTATTCATGCTTTGCCATCACTGATACATTTGGTGACATTTCTTCAATTAATTGTGATATCTTTGCTTATTGTTAGAAGTTTGTTTTCTTTCATTAATCTCCTATAATACTACAAAAATAATGTAATTCTTGTTGAGAGACAACTTACAAATAATGAGCTTGATTGAAATAACTTTGTGTCATATTTTCTGAAACTAAGTGATAGTTTGATTGAAGTGATTCTGAAAGAAATGATTCTGAAAGAAGTACATGAACCAGATGAAAAAAAAAAAAATCGTGTCCCTTCTGCCCCTAAAAGCATTCACTAGAATCAGGCGGTGGTGCACAGAAAATGGCCAATGACAGCCGATGAATCTCTAATGCAGCTGCCAATCACGTTAATCATTGCCAGACTGTCAAACTAAACAGTGCTGATCAACTATTAACCAAGACTTTATTACTGCACTGTTTATTTTTCACCTTGAATGTTTTCAGAAACATATTTTAGTGTACTGTTTACCTGTGAAATGAGAAAGTTTGTGACTATACTTTA
Organism: Plectropomus leopardus; assembly: GCF_008729295.1. Lineage (NCBI taxonomy): Eukaryota > Metazoa > Chordata > Actinopteri > Perciformes > Serranidae > Plectropomus > Plectropomus leopardus. Next base: position 36,804,145 of record NC_056467.1, read on the forward strand.
TGGTTATATTTATGAATGCATTTGCTTTTTAAAATGTCTACTGTTTTTATCCGTGTGTTTTTGTTTTATTAATCTTAGATTATCATTTTATTTAATTGCATTTATTCGTTGTTTCTGCTGGTTTTAGATTTGAGTGTCTCATTATATTGTTACTTGCTGGGACCTCAGTACTTAGTTTTGTTTCTTTTCATGAACCCCATGTTTTGGAATGAGAGTAAACCTTCTTGGTCTTGATCTTCACTCAGCAGCCATGTTGGAAATACCGCCCACTGGCCAGACCAGCTTTCTCATTTTACAGCTAAATAGTACACTGAAATATGTTTCTGAAAACATTTGAGGCGAGAAATAGGCAATGCAGTGACAGATTCTTCACTAATATTTTATCAAACGCTGCCTATTTCAACAGTTTGACAGCAGTTGACAAGCAGTGATTGACATAACTGACAGCCATGTTTGAATCCTCAGGTCTGATCAAAGTAACAGTTTCAGCAAATATGACAAAAAATATTTTTTATAAAGTTACCAACAAGCTTTATTGAAAAATATGTCACTTTTTCTCTGAAAGGGCTCCGGGTAGTCATATTTAACATTTATTTTGTCTTTCCTTCTCCACCACACATCATTTTTGATAAAAGGTTTCAGATCACATTGCATTTCTACGTCATATATAAATCGTAAAAAACACATTAAGCTTAAATGACAATGCGTATTTACTCCACAACAAAACTATTTGATAAAATGTTTAATTAGTTCTTTATGAAATTTTTATTAAGTAGCACTGGAATTTAAAATTGTTGCACATCTAGACCCAAAAAGCAAAATACTGGGTACAATTACACAAAAACCCTAAAAAGCTTAATCACGATGTGTAAGACTTGCTCCGTACATCACTAAGCACTTGGCCACACTGGCATGGTGAATAGTAAAAGTGTGTTTATTCAGATGTTGCTTGAATCTTCGACTTGATCCAGTTCAGATAGTTAGTAACCCGTGTGTAGACCCCGGGCTTGTTCTTCCGTCCACATTGGTCTCCCCAACTCACCACGCCGTAAATAACATTCGCATTGTTCTCCTTACAAGTCAGCGGTCCTCCAGAGTCGCCCTACAACAAGAGCAAACAGCTGACTAGATAGCGAATGCACACACTCAGTACGTTTACTTAATGTTAGAAAAATTCACATTATGGTGTTAGTCCGACTAAAACTGGTATTTTAAAATACACGTAAACATGGTAGTCCCACTGACTCAGACTAAATCAACTTTCTCAAAGTCGGCCAAACACACATAGATAATGTGATTGGATGTCGCAGCTGCGCTCACTCCAGATCAATCAGTCATGCAGTTGTTCTGAATAATAGCATTTAATTTTTTTTACAAACCTGACAGGAATCCACTCCTCCCTGCAGGTGGCCAGCGCAGAACATAGTATTATCCAGGACTTTGCCATAAACATCAGGTTCAGAGCACTTGTCCTGGTTGATCAGCAGTACGTTGGCCTCCAGCAGGTGGTTGGAACCATAAACAGCTGCAGAGAGAAGGTGGAATAAACAGACTTTAAAGGGACAGTTCAACCCCAAATCAAAACTGCATATTTTTCCTCTTTCCTGTAGTGCTACTTATCAGTCCAGATAGTTTTGGTGTGAGTTGCAGACATCTTTGCGCCTCATATGACCAACACAAATCACACCAAAACAATGTACTGTAGATTGATAAATAGCACGACAAATGAATATTAATATGTGTGTTTTTGATTGTTCCCGTGGGCTCACCACCCGTAGGAGGGGCCGTAGGGGTCGGGTGCAATGTGAGCTGGGCGGCAGCCGAAGGCAGGGACCTTGGCGGTCTGATCCTCGGCTGCAGAAGCTAGCTCTGGGGACGTGGAATGTCACCTCTCTGGTGGGGAAGGAGCCTGAGCTGGTGCGCGAGGTTGAGAAGTTCCGACTAGATATAGTCGGCCTCACCTCGACGCATGGCTTGGGCTCCGGAACCAGTCTTCTCGAGAGGGGATGGACTCTCTTCCACTCTGGAGTTGCCACTGGTGAGAGGCGCCGGGCGGGGGTGGCAATACTTATTGCCCCCCAGCTCGGTGCCTGTACGATGGAGTTTACCCCGGTGAATGAGAGGGTAGCCTCCCTCCGCCTTCGGGTTGGGGACAGATCCTGACTGTTGTTTGTGCCTATGGTCCAAACAGCAGTTCAGAATATCCACCCTTTTTGGAGTCCTTAGAGGGGGTGCTGGAGATTGCTCCTTCTGGGGACTCCCTCGTTCTGCTGGGGGACTTCAACGCTCACGTTGGCAACGACAGTGAGACCTGGAGGGGCGTGATCGGGAGGAATGGCCCCCCCGATCTGAACCTGAGTGGTGTTTTGTTATTGGACTTCTGTGCTCGCCACAGATTGTCCATAACTAACACCATGTTCAAGCATAAGGGTGTCCATATGCGCACTTGGCATCAGGACACCCTAGGCCACAGTTCAATGATCGACTTTGTAGTCGTATCATTGGACTTGCAGCCGTATGTCTTGGACACTCGGGTGAAGAGAGGGGCGGAGCTGTCAACCGATCACCACCTGGGGGTGAGTTGGCTCCCATGGTGGGGGAGGACGCCGGTCAGACCTGGCAGACCCAAACGCATTGTGAGGGTCTGCTGGGAACGTCTGGCAGAGTCTCCCGTCAGAAGGAGCTTCAACTCCCACCTCCGGAAGAGCTACGACCATGTCCTGGGGGAGGCCGGGGACATTGAGTCCGAGTGGGCCGTGTTCCGTGCCTCCATTGCTGAGGCGGCCGACCGGTGCTGTGGCCGTAAGGTGGTCGGTGTCTGTCGGGGCGGCAACACCCGAACCCGCTGGTGGACACCGGCGGTAAGGGGTGCCGTCAAGCTGAAGAAGGAGTCCTATCGAGCCTTCTTGGCCTGTGGGACTCCGGAGGCAGCAGACAAGTACCAACTCGCCAAGCGGAGTGCGGCGGCATTGGTCGCCGAGGCGAAAACCCGGGCGTGGGAAGAGTTCGGCGAGGCCATGGAAAACGACTTCCGGATGGCTTCGAAGAGGTTCTGGACCACCATCCGGCATCTCAGGAGGGGGAAGCGGTGCTCTGTCAACACTGTGTATGGTGGCAACGGGGCGCTGCTGACCTCGACTCGGGACGTTGTGGATCGGTGGAAGGAATACTTCGAAGACCTCCTCAATCCCACCGACACGCCTTCCGTTGGGGAAGCAGGGCCTGGGGACTCGGGGGTGGGCTCCTCTATCTCTGGGGCTGAGGTTACCGAGGTGGCCAAAAAGCGGGGGTGGACGAGGTCCGCCCGGAGTTCCTCAAGGCCCTGGATGTTGTGGGGCTGTCGTGGCTAACGCAACTCTGCAACATTGCGTGGACATCTCTTTTTAAGAAGGGGGACCGGAGGGTGTGTTCCAACTACAGGGGGATCACACTCCTCAGCCTCCCTGGTAAGGTCTATTCGGGGGTACTAGAGAGGAGGGCCCGCCGGATAGTCGAACCCCGGATTCAGGAGGAGCAATGCGGTTTTCGCCCCAGTCGTGGAACTGTGGACCAGCTCTGGACCCTTGGCAGGATCCTTGAGGGTGCGTGGGAGTTTGCCCAACCAGTCCACATGTGCTTTGTGGACTTGGAGAAGGCATTCGACCGTGTCCCTCGGGGAGTCCTGTGGGGGGTTCTCCGGGAATATGGGGTTTCGGACTCCCTGATACGGGCTGTCCGTTCCCTGTATGACCGGTGCCGGAGCTTGGTCCGCATTGCCGGCAGTAAGTCGAACTCGTTTCCGGTGAGGGTTGGACTCCGCCAGGGCTGCCCTTTGTCACCGATTCTGTTCATAACTTTTATGGACAGAATTTCTAGGCGCAGTCAGGGTGTTGAGGGGGTCCAGTTTGGTGACCTCAGGATTGGGTCCCTGCTCTTTGCAGATGATGTGGTCCTGTTGGCTTCATCGGGCCGTGACCTTCAGCTCTCACTGGATCGGTTCGCAGCCAAGTGTGAAGCGGCTGGGATGAGAATCAGCACCTCCAAATCTGAGACCATGGTTCTCAGCCGGAAAAGGGTGGTGTGCCCCCTCCGGATCGGGGACGAAGTCCTGCCCCAAGTGGAGGAGTTTAAGTACCTCGGGGTCTTGTTCACGAGTGAGGGAAGGATGGAACGGGAGATCGACAGGCGGATCGGTGCAGTGTCTGCAGTAATGCGGACTCTGCACCGGTCTGTCATGGTGAAGAGGGAGCTGAGCCGAAAGGCAAAGCTCTCGATTTACCGGTCGATCTTCGTTCCTACCCTCACCTATGGTCACAAGCTTTGGGTAGTGACCGAAAGAACAAGATCGCGGGTACAAGCGGCCGAAATGAGTTTCCTCCGTAGGGTGGCTGGGCTCTCCCTTAGAGATAGGGTAAGAAGCTCGGTCATCCAGGAGGGGCTCGGAGTAGAGCCGCTGCTCCTCCGCGTTGAGAAGAGCCAGATGAGGTGGCTCGGGCATCTAGTTAGGATGCCTCCAGGACGCCTCCCTGGTGAGGTGTTCAGGGCACATCCCACCGGTAGGAGGCCCCGGGGAAGACCCAGGACACGCTGGAGAGACTACGTCTCACAGCTGGCCTGGGAACGCCTCGAGGTCCCCCGGGAAGAGCTGGACGAAGTGGCCGGGGAGAGGGATGTCTGGGGTTCCCTGCTTAGGCTGCTGCCCCCGCGACCCAACCCCGGATAAGCGGAAGAAAATGGATGGATGGATGGATGTTTTTGATTGGGGGGGAATTGTTGATTTCAGTAATTTCAGGGACATAAAGGTTTACAGGATCTTTTACACTAAAAAATAAAATAAAATAAACATTAAGCTCCGAAATGCATTCCTCTGAAACAAACCAAAAATATCTGACTGAAAAATAGACAGTGTTTTTGTTTTTTTTTTATAGGTGGCTAAATACACAAAAGTGGCCTTACAGTCCTCAGTGGCACCCCATCCAGAAATTTTACATTCTATCCCATCAGGCAGCTGGGCATCAGGCAGACAGGCTGTCTTCACAAACTGGGTCTCATTGGCACAAACTCCATCAGAGCCTTTCAGCCTCAATAAGCCTTTGGAAAAGCAGTATGGATAAAAGTCACAACAAAATTAAAAAATTAAATGATAAAGTACTTAACTTCTGGTACTTTTATATCACAATGTCAATAATTCTATTTTAAGAGTTAACAACCTCGACTATCAATGCTATCATACTGTTGTCAATTATCTAATTATAATAGTGCTATTTGACTCTCTAAAATCTCATCCTTAGTTGAGTAAAAAGAATCAAAAGGATCTTTGATTTGTATATTACATCCTAACACTGTTGGTAATCTCAGTGAGGGAAGCATTGGTCACCTATGTCGTTGTAAACCGCTGTTTGAGTCTCTCTGTAGTTCTCATGTCTAATAGCCTCTTCAACTTTTACAGTTTGCTCTGTGGATTCCTCTGCATCCAGTGACAGACCTCCCATAACCACCTGCATGTCCTTATTTTGTTCGCTGTTGAAACACAAAAAACATGATTCACTCAAGATCAAGACCACATGTGAAAGCTATTCCATAATCAGGCGATGTTTTGTGATTTTTCATATTTATTTTGATTTGCTTACATGCAGTGTCCGGCTGTCAGTACCCAGCAGCTCTCGATGAGAACTCCTCCACATATATGTCTGAATGCCAGGTTGGAGTCCTTCGGTCTCACCTGCAGGGACACCTGCCAGGGTACGGCCCCAGGAGGAACTTTCAAACCCCCAAATATTCGTGTAATGGACTTCTTTGGCTGAGGCTGCCCACAGGTGACAAACTGTTGTGGTAAAGGGGTTTTAGTGGGGGGGAGAGGAACGTTAGTGGGGGGAGCAGAAGGTTGTGGAGTCTGGCTGGGCTTCTCAGTCATTGTGGGTGTGGTGGTTAGTTTGGAGGCTGCTATAGGTTTAGGGCTTGTAGACTGGGGCTTGGGAGCAGTGGGATCGGCATTGGTAGGGACAATGTCAGTTGGCGTCACACCTGACAACATACACGAAAAGATAACACAATAAAAGATAAAACAATAAAAATTGTTTTTGTCAATTTTAGTCATAAAGTTATGTGATGTTTGAAGGCTGACCTGTTGGTTCAGGACACTCTGTGACATCACAGTAGTCCCACGACAACTTGCGACCTTTTCTGTAGAAACACCAGGGCATCTCGTCTCCATCTGGGTTTCTGTGTCACAGAAAACGTGTGAGAAAGCGTCCTCTTAGTATGGGAGACCTGAGAGGCAAGTGAGGGACAAATTCCAGTGGTTTTTCTTAGTCTGGCTTGAATTATTGTCTTTTCTGTGTTTAGGACTTAAGAACAAGTGAAAGAAAGATTTTGCTGGGACAATCTCTCGAACTGCCCGAATTTTTTTCTTTTTTTGTAAAACAGGTGGGAAAAAAGTTCTGCCAAGTGAAAAAAAAGTTTTTTGACAGAATATTTTTTCAGTGTTTCTTGTTGTAATACTCATTTTCACTACAAAAGACAGAAGCTCACCATTATCCAAAAGGCAACCTCCAAGGCTGAAAAAAAGAAGCCACTGCACAAGCACCAAAAACTGCAGTTCCTTGAAAGGCCACTTGAGACTGGCTACAAAACAGAGTAAATCCCAACAGACACAAAATAAAATAAAATGCCCAACTCTACAGTGAAAATAAAATGTTTACAGCCTGGTGCAAAAAAAAAAAAAAATTTTTCATTTGACAAGCTGTCTGCCAAAATGACAAACTCGAGGCTTCAAAACAGCAGCAAATAAACCAGTGTGTAATGTCATGGTAATTATGTCCATTATTTATACAATCTATGCCACTACCTTATGTTCTAAATAGAACCACGTTTTATATGTACCTTGTATTTAGAATGTCTGGATAAATTAAAACTCACCTAGAATAAAAACGTAAATGCTTTTAGTCCTAATAAAAAAATAAAAAAATAAAAAAATTTTCACCTGTTCCATGGATGGGGATTAAAAAAAAGGACCTCAAAAAGGCAAATCCTTTTTATCAGACCTAGACCATGGATATTAATATTTTTTTCCTCACTTGCTTCTCAGGGCTTCCATAGCTTGAAGATGTCTACTCGTATTTGTATAGACTTGTTTATTTTCCCTCTGACCTGCAGAAGTTATGATGGCCGAGTCCATCTTTGTCTTCATAGGTGCTGAAGGGGTCAACTCCTCGCTCCAAGATGAAGTGAGAGTTCCAGTGGAGGCATTCATAGCCATCCTCTGTCTCACTCACATTTCCGCGGTATGACTCTCCGTCCTCCACATAGCAGTCATCTGGGCCTGAGAAAAAGACCTCACTCATTCAGTGTATGAGATATGGTGATATGCTGTACTAAAATAATAATGAAGGGTGCAGTATTTACCAACATGACAGAAACGTCCTCTGTACCCTGGAGGGCACTGGCAGTCAAAGTCATCACCGTCCCTGACGCATTGTCCACCATTTTGACATGGATTAGGCTCACACAGTGAAACTTTGGAGAAAAATAGTTAACAGTAAAAGCTTGCTTTAGAAACTTGTGGAAAAGAGGTATTCTGTCTTGTTTGGGCAAAGAAATACTCCTTACCAGTTCTGCATTTAGGAGGCTGGAAGGGCACCTTGCATTTACATTCATAGAACGGGGGAGTTGAAGTCAGCACACATTCACCACGACCACATTTACCTCTTTTACAATGTTTTGGACCTGACAAGATGACACAATAATTCATTTTTGCTCACTATATACTGTACATATGTGACCGGTGTGCAAGGGAAACGGGAGTTTGTTTCCAACCTCTCTCGCATCTTCTTCCCCTGAAAGGTCTTGGACAGTCGCATTTGAATCTCCTCTTGCCTTTCTCCTCACACACTCCGTTGTTGAGGCAGGGGTTTGGGTTGCATTCGCCTAAGATGAGAAAAGTTAAGAGGGGTGTTTAAGTTTTGAATTAGAGCTTCTGAATGCGATGCAGTCTGTTATGGGAGAATGTAACATTACAGATTGGCGTAATTAGTTAAACAGAATACATGAGTGTTGCTTCTCACACCTTCTGGCTCTTGAAGTTCAAAAAGCCACTCTGAAGGACTTTCATCGTCATCATCGTCATCATCACCAGCTCCCTCCAGGATGCTAAAGAAGATATCTGAAACAGTAATTTTACTTTGTAAGATTTTCTTCCTGTCTCTTTTACCCTATAAAACTAAATGTCAAATACTGTTTCATATACAATATATCATAAAAGGAATAAAAACAAGTACTCACCTTCAATAATTTCCTTAAATCCTCCTCTCCTTTTGCCATGTTTATGGTGCTCATGTTTGTGATGCTCATGATCATGACCATGGCCATCTCGATGACGATGTTTGTGTTTTTTATGCTTCAGCTGAATAATAATTTGACAGCATCACAAAAGAGTCATACTAATAAAAGATAACATGCAGTTGGTTTGTATAATCTTGATGACATTTATGACAAAACATTGCAGTGAATTACTCTTTTTAAACAGGAACATGGACAACAAGCTCTACTGCATTTTATTCCCAGCAAAATGTCTTATCAAACATTGCAACATTGTAAATGAAAGCCATTTGCTTATTGCTACACAATAGCCGTATCATATATTGAATACATACTTCAGCAGGTACGAGGAGCACTGCTACGAAGAGGCAAAAGAAGATCAGCTTTAGGTTCATGATGGCAGTGGATCAGAAGACATCCAGGACAGTCAAATGAGAGTGCACCGTCGGCAGATCGCTTGCCCTTTTCTAAACATTTGTGTAAGTTCTAACCTTTGATTCAGCGGGGGTTGACTGGCAACTGTCCCTATTGCTGAGTCACTTTTATTGATTTTAACTGTGCTCTTGGATACTGATTTTTCTTTGTAATAACAGGCAAAATGCTGTCCATGTTAGAAAACACTTGGAATGGACAAATAAATCACGCAAGATCAAGATCACTGTCTCTGCCACTCTTGATACAATTTTCATTTTGAAATTATTAAATTAAAACTTTAGTATGATGAGGATATGCGCACACTCAGAGACAACACAAAGTCTCAGAGAGCATATTTGCGAAGCCGATTGTTTGTTTGTGTAGACTTTGAATCCAAATACAGTGGGTGCTTTTCAGAATAAATTACTGTGCTTTTTAGATCTCTTTATAAATTTACAGTTTCAGTAAATTAAAATATTTACATAATTGTATGCTGAATAATATGTTCAATAACATGACTTGTATAACAGTGTAAGTAACTTTTATGATTTTCAAGTAAAATTAAAGCCGTTATTTAAGCAACTTTGTCATAGAGAAATAACTCAAAATGCACAAAGCACTGTTGTCCTGGCCTTTCTTTTCAACTGGGATGGGTCACACTGCTTCTAATATTTCTGCAATTTCATCAGATGGTTCAATACACACATACCAGCACTGAAAGAAGTGTGTAGTGTGCTCTTTTAACTTGAATCCTTGAAAGAAAATATACTCAGACAAGAATTTTTTATTACAATGTGCCTCAATGTCATCTGAAATAAGGTCAGCTATTTTGGAGTAGCAATCTATCGTTAACAAGGGGACCAGTGTATAAAAAGGCACCTTTAATGAAGTTTTTTTGTTTGTTTGTTTGTTTGTTTGTTTGTTTGTTTGTTTGTTTGAACTAATGGCTTTATTAATAGTTAAGAGTAATTTATAATGCTTTATAGATTATGTTTATCCTCCTCCTTTTTTTTTTGAGCAAACTCATAAAAATATAGCTGAATATAACAAATTCATAATATTGGACCATTTACCTTAGTGGAAAATATTCTTAAAACATCTCCAAACCATGGTCCAAAACCCATTTATAAACAGCTTATTGCATTTTCAGTTTTAGACTGGGTAGATTAATATAAACTATGAAACACATGAGCATTTGGTAAATGGATTGCCAACATTATCGATGTATTATCATCAAATAGAAGGGATAAATACCAGAAAGATATTTCCCAATTTAGCAATCCATATTTGCCTTCTAACTGATCTATAAAGTAGATATAAGATAACACTATTTGCTTACTGTTAACCCTAGCCTGTCAGCTTGTTGGTATGCTGATCTTTTGACCATTTTGGTGCATACTTAAATATCTCATATATGTGAATTATTATCATAAAGCTTTGTCCAAAGATTCATGGCCTCCTGAATATGAATCCCACTGACTTTGGCAATCCCCTGAATATTCTTGTAGGGCTACCATGAAGTTGATGATTTTGGCATTTAGAGAAATATCTCAAAAACTATAGATTGTCATGAATATGGTACTGGTATTCATGGTTTCCAAAGGATGGATTCTAATGCTAAATGTTTTGTGATTCCCTGACTTTTCCTCTACCTCCACAAGAAGGTTAAAGTTTTCTCCTATCCTCTATAATAAATCTACATCAACAGGATGGAAATGTACCAAAGTGTGTACAACATCTATGTTTCCCAGGAGATATATCCAACTTTTACTTTGGTGCTAATATGAGGTTGAAAGAGGAAGTTTTAAGCTATATATTTAAGCTATAACATCACCTGAATGTCGTTTAGCTCCACCAGCAGGTCAAAGTTTTTGTTAATGCTGTGAAAAATCTCAACATCTACTGAATGGATTGGAATAATTAATAAAGCCATTAGTTACAGCTTATAAACCCTTAAAAAAGAGAACCCCAAGAATGAGTCCAATACAACCCAGAAATGACTCAGCATGTCAGCACCTCAGGTTCCCTCGTCTCAAAGCCAATGGAATTTTTGAGTGGGTTTTTGCTTAAATCACTAGTTTCATCAAGATATGATAGATTAGATTTAAAGGCCTGCGATCTATTTAACACAATATTTTTTGCTTGTTTAACACAGTCAGTTAGAGAAGAATATGCCAAAAAAAATTTTTGCCAAAAAAAATCTGAACAATATCTAAGCCTAAATCTTTTTCCTAAAACTTAAGGGATCGCTGACTGAAAGCCCTATGGCAAACTTTTCCCAGCAGCCATAAAACATGGATTAACAACAAAACCATTTAACAAAAGTATAAAAGTCAGCTTAATGATAACTGTCAAGCTTCACAGAAAAAACAAACGTCTTTTGTACGTCACATTTCCCCCATATATACAACATGCTAATGTTATTAGCATAAGCCTATGGCTTTTTAAATTGCACAAATTATCTTAGCGGCTAGCGGACTTTTCCTCCACCCATAATTTAACCCATAGATGTATTATTTATGCTTTTTCTTACTCACCACTGGTTTAAGTCACCACATCTCCCGACAAAACAGCACGGTTGAATTAAAGTCTGCATGTACGTCTTTTCAGCCAAACATTTTTGAAAATGAGCAGCTAATGCTGCTATTAGCAGGGAGCGAGGTTAGCCCATGACAGGATGTGACGTTTCTGAGTACTGCTTTTGTTTACATATAACACGTTGTCTGTTGACCTGTTGACTCGCAGTTTCTCAGAAAACAAAGCATTTCCAGAGTGATGATTTATTCACGAGTAAATAGCGTTATTCTCATCACCTGTCTCTTGTCTGCTTCTCATCATCTGCCTGTGATGGTAACACAGAATTTTCAAAATAAAGGTGCATCTGATAGAGGATGATATGGATCAATGTTTACACTTCGCATGGATGATACAGGATCATTGCTCATTGAATCAATGTATCAGTCCAGATCGATGGATCATTACACCCCTAGAAGTTATGTCTGCGGCTACAAGGTAAAGAGACTTTCACATTTTGTTCTGCAACATAAAATACGTCAGTAAGTACCCCACTGGCAAACTTTGAAGCTCATGGGTCTAAAAAACAGAGCTTGCTATCAAGTGGCTAAATGGGACTACAAAATTTCATCACGCCGAACACGGCTTTACAGTCTCGTAGTGGTGACGACCCAACCTTAGTGTGGTCGTTTTAGCTTAGTGGTGTTCATTAGTGAAGATTATCTTGTTGAACAGAACATATAAGTATCATAAACATGTGCTTGCCACAGAATTTATTTTCTGCAATGATCCAAAATGGAAAAATCCCATATGCTTTTTGACGAGGGAACCACGGTTACATTAACATCTGGGTTGGTCTACAGAAAAAACATCATCCTTGTGGCACTCTACTGGTGCGTTATTATAAAATGGTGCCGTAGCAGGGAGTTACTAAAAGCTTCTTTTTTTTTGAACCACTGATCAGAGATCACTGGTAGGAGATGGATCATTACAGATTACAACTGGCTCAGCATTGTTGCCATTGTGGTCATGACCAGGACACAGGGCCAGGTGGAGGCAGTCCGAGAAGGTCCCTGCACAGAAGGAGAACAGCGGTGTCATGTTGTCTGCCTCAAGGAACGTCACCAACCCTGCAGGGAAACTACACATAACACCAATCCGACAGAAGCGTTTTGTGAAAGGCAGCTGGTGGGGCACGCCTCCATGCCACGCTGTATACTCCCCATCAAAGAACTCCACGCACCAGGACTCGTCCCCGCGGCCCAGCCAGCAGTCCTCAGTGGTTCCCTTACGGGGAAGGTTGGGATGGGTGACACCCAGTTCCCAGTAAGTCTTCCCAGTCACATCAATCTCCCAGTAATGGCGACCAAAGCTGAAGCCTTGCAAGCTGATGACATTGAGGGTGGTGTCAAAGCGTCCAGGGAGGTCAGGGAGTTGCTGCCAGGTGTCTGTGTAGATGGCACTGTCACCTTCGGGGGAGATGATCAGCTTTGGGTGGGCTGTGTCTGGATCCAGACTCACCTCACTGGAATCTGTAGACAGATATTTAACAGCATTTGTACAGAAAATTAAAAAAGAGGTCAAGCTTTTATGAACACGTAAGAAACAACGAGTGAACTGACAACTCTTGGCGAGTTTCTTTATTATAGGAGTCTGTGAGCTGATGAGCAGAAGCATGTTGTTGGCGAGGCTGAGGATCTGGTCAGCTTTAACTTCATCCAGGCTCACACTGCTCGGGTCCGTCCTGTTTAGCAAGTCCATTACTCTGTAGGAGGCAGACCATAATAAGAAAAATCAGCTGCTGCTCCATTTTAAAATATATATATTATTCACTGTGATTTAATACTATACCTGTCCACTGTCTCCATGTCTTGCTGCTCAGGGTATGAAAAGAAAGACTGAAGAAAAGCAGAAAAATTAATATTAAACAAATTCTGAAAGCAAAATATAACATTTTCAATTCCCACACACAAAAGAGAAGGTAGGTAATGAATTTTATGTCGTATTTCGTCCAGTGGACTTTAAGTTTAATCACCATTGTGTCAGGCTCTGTGTCGGTCTGCTCCATTGCCACAGTGAGTCTGGCCAGGTCCTGCTCGATCTCCTGGATTAGAGAACAGTTCCTCTCCATCAGTCCATCCAGAGCACAGACAGCAGCCCGCTCCTCCATCTCCAGGTGGGACAGGGTAATCCTCAAGTCCTCGTCTAAGACGGCCTGGATCTCCTGGTACTTCCGTATGATGTTCTCCCTTATCACTGAGGACTTTTTCTGAATCAGGCATAAGCATGTATTAGTTTAAAATACAGCCTGATGGCATCATGATTATTGTGTTTTTGCTAAACAACTGATGCAATTTTTAATAATCAAATGTAATGTCACAAGAAAGACTGAACTATTTCATGTTGTGGCAAATTTCATCACTAACTGGTATGTCTATGGAAGCTCATTTCTGCCAGTGTGTTTGTTTGGGGGTTGGGTCCTGGGGGGATCCAGTAAGTCATTAGAATGAGAAATTTTCTCAAAATATTATTGCAAATCCTTATCAAAATATCAACTCACTTAACTCAAAATAACATCTTCATATCTTAAAAATAATGACATGGAATCTCACAGTGATGACTTATTATCGCAAAGAATGAAACTTTCTCAAGAATAATGACTTAGTATCTCGAAAAATAACAAAAAAAATGTATTTTTAGAAAGCCACTATTTTTTTTTTTTTTTAAATTTGATTATATTGACCTTTTTTGGGATTATTTTGAGGTATTATTTGGAGGTAGTTAGCCATTATCTTTTTTTATGATTTCTATCACATTGGCTAAAATGGGCTTCCAGAGCATCCCCTGAAAACAACTTACTGTGATCTCTGACTGTCGTGCTGCCAGCTTTTTCAGTCTGTATTTAACTGCATCTCTTTGCTTCTTTAGACACTCTTGGTGATTTTCTAATGTCTCCTGTAGAAAGGGTTGCACACACATTCAGCACAGCTCAGTTCAACACCAGTCAGACAGCTGTGGTGAAGAGCGGCTGCAGAAGCAGTTTCTTGTGAGATGATGAACAAAGCTGAGATTGAAAGTCAGGAGTGTGTACTGTAACAACCATATTGTATTTATCTTTGACTGTATACCATATTTTCTGCATTTTGAGACTGTATGTTCACATGGTACAGTTTTGTGTAGCAGTGCTGAAGGCTTTGCTCTGTTTCTGCGACCTAATCGGGCTGAAAATGATTCCCATTGATCTCCTCATTGCCATTACATGACTGGCACACTGTAGTGTTGTGAGCTCAGAAGCGGACATCTGTCTTCCAGATTCCATGTATCGGTATTTGTCAGTGCTGCCTTCTCCAAGATGAAAAACATTATTTTTGTGTCCACAATCACTCACATTTGTCTCATAATAATTCCCCCTCTGACTGAATGAGGCCATACTGCAGCTCTGATAAGCAGTCACTGTAAAAGTGATGCATTTGATACCTAAGAAGGATATTTTTTGTCATTACTTTTTAAGACCCATACTGGTATTTTTAGGCTTCTTTTCACAAATTGCTTCAAGCTGTATCATCATAGACATTTTCCAAAGCATGCAGTGGTTTTCTACAGTATTTTGTTAAAGTGCACCTCCATCCAAAATTATATTTTTGTTTTGTTACCTTCCTTGGATGTATCACTGCACCGAATGATGTCTGTGACAGTGTTTTGACACTCATCTGGTGAAGGAGGACAGCTTCTCTGTGATCACCTTAAATCTCAGTTTAAGATGCTTATGTTGGAGCAGGATTTTGTGACATCACAACTAGTTTGGAAGCAAATCACAGCCTAGTATGCCACTTACGCAAGTATGGTGTGAAAACCTGAAACCTCCAGTGCTTATACAGACTTATCAGTGAAGAGAAAAATCCTGTGTGTACTAGTTTAAAATGAACAATACTTTTATATTTATAGATTATGAATTTTTCGAGTGTCAAGTGAATCCATGCAGTTTTAAGAATTTTAACTGGGTTACAGAACTTTTTTTTGTGAAAAAACCCTTTCAGACACAAAAATAATTATATAATATAATATAATAAAATTCTGATGTTTGTTTTTTTATATATATATTTCTTAAATTCTTTAACTGTGTCTCTCCTGCTATCCATGGAGGCACTGTTGTGTTCATTTCAGTATACATAAAAAATAAAATTGGTAAGATTTTAAACATGCTTGAGGTCAATTATCCATTCAGCTGAAAATTAGTTTCCTCTCTTTTTTGGTCATTACCTTATCATTGTGCAGCAAGGTAGTCAGTATCAGGCATGGTCATGAACAGTCTTCAGGCTAGTATTTAACAGCAATGTTAGTGTGAGAGCCTCTGATATCTGATAATGAAATGTATCTATGCTAATCTGTTAAGATAAAATAAAGTTTTGTTAACTGTGGTGCTTTTGAACAGTATATAAACCTGAATACACTATAACAAAGTATGTCATGGTGGGATTCCATGAATGTACAATTCAACATTTGCATTTAAAGTATTTTCTATAACTTAATTATCACAAAAAGTACATTTAACAATTAAAAAATTCACCTTAAACATCTATAACGGTGAATACACTTTTTTCAACAATTGTAAAATGATGACCTTTTTGGACCATTTTTGTGGAGAGAGTTGATGGAGCTGAACAAGGTAGGCCCCAAAATGGCCTTAAGAAATTCATTTTATAATATAAACCTGGCTACTGGTTTCACTAGGGCCCTGGCTCTTTTTTGACTATTGTTATATAATTGAGGATGTATTGTGTGAGCATAAATGGCAAAAAATATAAGCTAGTATGTAACCTAGAAGCAACGTGGTACCATACAAGCCTGATAAGAGTTAGCTGCTTTGCAACACTGCTTTCATAAATACACAGAGTACCACATTGTTGGAAACACAAACCCAAGGACAAACAATAGGAAAACATGACTATAACAAACAGAACAATATTTATGCATTGAAGAGGTTAATGCAGCTGCCAAGGCTCGGACGTCCTGTCTTACCAACTGCACTTAAATAACCTTTGCTTGCAACTCTATTAACTGCAAACAAAACATCGCTAACAAAATAATATAATATTTAATACACATATTCACAGTGATGCATTCTATTCCTAAAGCAAGATTTTGCAAATTGTTGTTTCCATCATACCAATATAAAATATGAAAACTGATAGCTGCTTGGAATGAGGGAGCTCATTCTTATTTAACCTAAAAAACAGTGGTATGCTTTGGAAAATGTTCTATATGCAGCACATGAAATGATGCAAATGGGTTTTCAAGGCACACTCTGTGATGAAGTTTTGATTTAGGCAATGCTCGAAGAGTAATTCTAGATATTTAGTATGTTGTTGTGTTCACTAGTCTGTGCACTGACATCAGAGGTTTATTTGTCTCCGAACAAAGCTTTAAGATGTAGCTATATACTTTAGATACTCACATCACAGTAAAAGGTTAAGCTAATATAAAAGGATGCTTCCTGACAGGGGCCCCATTTAATCAGAGTTTGTGTCGTAAGTCAATAAACTCTACTATCTGATTGTTCCCATAAAAGTCAACCAGTCCTCAGATCACCTCTCACCCTGTGTAACTTCACAGAACTACTGTATTTATATTGGTGAAATGTGAAGAAGAAAGCAGAGAACAGAAAAGAGGCGGTGGGTACCTTTGGTATAGCTGAGGATCATATGGTTCATGGTGATTTAAAGCTTTATTGGCTTAGATTTCAATACAACAAATGGCAGTGTGGGTTTTTTTCATTTATAAAACAGTACTTTTCAAATACAGTTGTTTCTTACATTAGGTGTTTTTTCTAGTTGTTGGTTACTGTACGTCGGATACGGCACTAAAATATATTAAGATTTGTACTTCCAATACATGTAAAGGGAAAGTGTCTGGCCATGTTTATGAGAGCCTGAGAAGAGAGACATTTTTCTTTTTGTCAGGGGCGGATGAATGTTTGGTGGCGTGTACAGTAGCCGGGGGGGGGGATGACGATGTGTAGGTGCTCGGATGATTCATTATTTTCATGAAGATCCGGTAAAACAGTTGATGGGTCAGCTGACTGCTTTCCCAGTGGCTTTTTAATTTTTTATTTTGTTTTTTAAATCAAAGACTCACTGAGCCGATTCTTGCAAACTTTGGACTAAAACTGTTTCAGCCCAAGCGAAGGAAAGCTGACACATGTTCAAGCTACGAGCATGGACATATCGTAATGGCGCCATGAGGTTCTACTGTACTTACAAAGTTCCACAGGAATCAACAGCAACAAATAGTAGGAAGAAACAAGCAAGAAAGAAAGGAAAGCAGTTCCACTCAAAGCAAAGCAAGAAGTAAAACAAGCGCAGTCAAACCAAATAACATGACCCTATTTATCATTCATTCTTTGTCATTTTTGAACATGGAAGAGATTCCCATTCCTCGTCTCCTGTGCAACTGGACAAATCACTCAGCTCACAGTCTCAGGAAGTGTCAGAGCAAAAAGAGTCCATTTCACGGCTTCCTTGATTATGCCAGGATAAAAACAAAAACCCAGAAGAAAAGGAAATAAACCAAAAACCTACATCTAGATTACAGTTGTCGTGTGCTATCTGAATGAATGTACAGTGTGTGCATGCTGCTCTGAGTGCTAGAAGAGCTTGGCCTTCTTTTTCATGTCGTTGCGTTTCCACAGGGGAAGCCTGTCAAACTCCTGGATCTCCATTCCAAAGATGTCAAAGAACGTTTCGGGTGCTAAGTGGCGCTAGAATTGAGAACAAAGGTGGAGAAAACAAAGGAGGGGAGGGTGGGAGGGGAAGGGGGTGTTTCGTGATTAGCACCAAAAGCCATAAAAAGGGTCACTGCAAAAATGACAAGAAGCAATGGATACTGCACATTCCTTGCTACAGTTGTATTTGTGTAACATGTCATTTACACAAAGTAGAGAAATCCAGTATCAATTTGCGGACAGTCAGGTGGAAATCTGATACCTCCAGTCTGGTTCTGTCCACATCCCTGGGCAGTTTAGCTCTCCCTCTACTGGTTATCATGAGCATTTCATAGGGGTACACCTTCAGAAGGAGACACTTGGTCAGTGAACAGGTCAAATCTACAAGCTGGAAGTTAAGCTTCACACAGTTGCAAACCACCTTTATCAAACAAAACTATCAAATTTGGATATTTTTGTCTGTGACAGAGGGAACACTGGGTGGGAGAACAGGTATGTGACAGGAGGCTGACTGGGAGTGAGAGCTGTCATTTTTTTAGGTTGTTGGGGAAATGCAGGGTGCTATGATGTGCACACTTTTTTTGGGTGTAAAAACGTGCAATTAGGTACGGGCAAAAACATGAAAACATGTTATGTAACGGGCTGTATTTTTAGAGTAATTTAATGCGAACTAAAAAAAGAACTACCACCAGTGATGTAGGCCAAGTAAATCCACATGGGAATGATTGTCCTGGAAATCTGAGGTACTTCTGCGTTTCTAAATACCTAATCCCCCCCCTGCATATAAAGAAACTGGCGAATGAGAGTTGTTAATTTAGCTGAAATGCTCAATAATAAGCAACTAGAAGTTCTTTGAGGCCTCTGGCCAACTCATATCCACACAGTTATGTACAATCTCGTATATACTACGCAGTATATAGTGATATGAGTTGTTTGGATGACAATCTGGGCGTTGGATTCTTCACTGTATGCTGCATACAGTATCCAGCCACTTTAAGTCAAAGCTATGTGCAGATGAGCATGGAGAAGCCAGCATGCTAAGCGCTAGAGTGACTCGGCAGCTCCTGAAGCGGCATGCTAAATCAGGAACCCAGGTAATGTGAGTCTTTCACCTCCAGTTAAAATTCTCTTTTAGTTCCCTATTTCTTCCACCAATGTCCCCACACTACGAGGGCAAATACAACATGCTAAATTCGTCATTTCATCTTCAATCTTTCGTCTGCTCTCCTTTTTTCTTGGTCTAATAGCCGAGGTTAGACTATCTTTAAATTAGCTGCAAAATGTGTCCTCATTTACAGTTAAAATGCACTTAAAGGAACAGTGTGTAAGATCCAGGGGGATTTAGTGGCATCTAGTGATGAGGATTGCAAAGTGCAACTAGCTGAAACTTTTCCAGGTTATAATTCTTACAGTAGTGACTTTTCAGGTTTTTACCTGGAGCCGAATTACGTGCAGAGGTCTCTTCCTCTCCAAAATAAACAGACCAGGTGCTTAAAACCAGTAGAAACACCAAATAAAGCAGTTTCAGGTCACAAATAACTGTTTTTCCAATGCTGTTTGGCACAGGCTGCTAGTCCAGCATGTGCTAATGTGTGCTCTCCTTTTTTCTTTGATAACTTTAGATCGCTTCTGGATGGTTTTTATCACAGCCGAATTGTCCAGAGGTCTGTTCCTTTCCAAAACAAATATACTCCACGATTGTGTCTCTAAAGACACTGAATACAGCACTTTCACATGAGAGAAATCAGTGTTTTTTCAATGCTCTCGTCACGGAGGGGCTACAAACTATAGTGGTCTATGCAGAAAAGCAAAAAAGAAAAAATCTCGAATGACCCTATCTAGAGCCAGTGTTTGGTTTGTCCGTTTTGTAGGCCACTGTTTCTCAAATGGGGGTACGTGGAGGTACTCCAGGGGGTATGTGAGATATTTTAAAGAATAGCAGTAATACATAACCCCTAAAAAAAATTGTTATAAAAAGTTCAGTAAAAATATAAATCTAAGTTCATAAACTGAATTTTATACTCAGTATTCAATTTCAATATCCTTAAAGAAACCCAGACTCTCCCCAAACCAGGATCGTTTGACCCAACCTGTCAAATGTCATCACCTTTCAATCAATCACTTGCCGCTGTTAAGACACAAACAATGGGGTCGTGGTTGAAGTGGAGCAGCAATGCTGCTGAAAACATGGAGAGACAAGTGACAAAGAAGGCGAAACCAGAACCGACGAAATACCGTCAGTATGCAAAAGATTATGTTTTAATGAGATTTACGTCCACAAGTTGCAACCCCCAAATTTGAAAGTGTTTTTCACTTACAATATTGTTTAATAAATCAGATGCTTATGGCATAGCGCTGTGTTGTACCTCTTTTTTTTTTTCCTACCAAAAATGTTTTGCACTGGTCAGGGGGTATTTGGCTGAAAAAATATTTCAAAGGGGGTACATTATAGAAAAAAAGTTTGAGAACCACAGCTGTAGGCTACTGTAGAAACATGTCAGTGCAACATGGCAATCTCCATAGGCGAGGAAAAACTCTTATTTTCAGGTGATTATACAATAAAAAAAGAAATAATTATTATACTATATTCCAATTCTGCCAATATACCCCCCTAAATCCTACACACTGGACCTTTAAATAGGCCTAAGTGAACAATGTAGAAATGTTTTAACATATTTCAGTGTTGATTACAATGTTGTCATCAGTACAAGAAGAAGAAGATACTTGCTTTTGGTTCCAACATATTAGGCATAGATACTCCCCTGTCCATCCTTGCAAGTGCTGCGCGGCCATCCTTAATGTGCTAAAGAATAGAACATACACAAATGTAATATAGTGGAAGGGGACTGCAGGGTTAATGGCATGAATATGTCCACTAATGACAGTGGGCACAGTTTTCACTGGATGGAGCAAGTAGTTTGGGTACTGTTCAGTATCTTCATTAGAATTTGAGATGGGCAGTCGTTTACATGTTGTCTGATGCCTCTGTAGTTTATTTTCTATATGGTGGATTTTAAAATCCGGTATTTAAATGTCACATTTAGCGTGAGTTATAACATTGGTAAACAACACACAAAACAAGACATGAGGCGATGATAGTACATTGCATTAACAGCACACCGGTTCAGCTACTGGGCAGTGCATGTTTGGGTATTTGAAATCGCTGCACTGCATGCCCTGTAGTTGACATTAAATCCAACAGTGATGCAAGCATGTAGCAGTGGGCGGTGTGCATTCAGGGCAAGGTGCCTCTTGCAACCCATGAGCAAGCAAATATATGATGCAAGGTGAGGAAGCATGCCATGTGTAAAAGCAGATGAGAGACATACCTGAAACTCTGCAGGACAACATGGGACAGAAAATGAGACTCACAGTTAATGGTTTTGCTGTCAAATCCCCTGCCAGGCTACTATCTACAACACTGTTGTCCCTGATGACACATTGTGCGAATTATTATGCAAATATCTTTTACAATGCATGTCCATTTATGTACACGTAGCAAGCCATTTCTGAATACTGCTGCTGAATAGCTCTGGTGACTTTGGCAAGAGATTTGCTCGGTGGCCACATTCTGATTCTGGTAACACCTCTCACCTCTGCCTCCTCCACACATGTCACCATAGCTGTTGTACTGGGTGAAGTCTGTTGACTGGGGCTGTGGGAACACAGACAAAAATAAATATTAACACAAACACATTGGTATGTTGCACCCAATAATGTAAATATTTTGCAAAAAATGTAAAAAAAAAAAAAAAAATCTATAAAATTAAATTTCTGCATAGCCTGATGGAAAACATTATAAAACCCAGTAATGCAATAACTTTATCAATGATGTCATAAACTGTCCTGACGGATATTTTAATAACATTTCAATTGAAAATGTAATACCTTATTCAAAAGATCAGGCGAGGCAAAGGAGACACTTCATTCAATAAGAATCACTGTTGACTCAGATGAAAAAGGACATTTTCTGGACATTTAATTGACTCTTTCATCACTCGCTAGTTTAATGTTCTGCATCGTCTGCAGCTTTTGTCATTTTAAGATGGCGTCTAATCAAAGATCCACTCCAATCTAATGGACAATTCTTGCACAACAACCGATTAGCATGGGTATGGGCAGGTTTATGTCCAATTGTTTGGGATTTTAGCCAAATGCATCTTTGCCTGATAACATTTACAAAATCAGATTTAAGATAAATTGATTCACATTTGGCATTTGGGCATTTTTTTGTACTCTGAATGTAAATAAGGGGCCAGGGTGTGTCTTAAAAAGCATTCAAATAGAGCTTATTTATAAGAAAAAAAAAGTGCCAGGGGAGGATCTGTCAGAGGAGGTCCGTGCTAAACCATGAATATTCTTAAATACAAGAAACACTCCTGCATACACCTGACCTGTTCTGGACAGCTAAATCTGGCTGCATAGGGCTGCTACAACTGGATTTGTCTCCTTTATTTGACAAATATTATTACATTTCATTAATTAAGTGGCCTCTGGCCTCCTATCATTTTGTTAAAGTGTCCCCTGGCAAAGCCAGTTGAGTATTCCTGGCCAAAAGTTTACACTTCCAAACATGAAATCAGTGTCAAGTTTTTGGTGTTTTCAGTCAGCTAACATTCCTTTAACAGAATTATACATCTTGTGTACTTGCACACTTAACAGTTCAGATAAAAAAATAAATAAAAAAAAGAGGGAGAGGTTGGACTTTACTTTTGTAAATAAATCAAAACCAAAAACTTCCAAGTCACACTGTTTTGCAAAAGTTAAAAAGCTTTAAATAAATGGGTTTAGTGCCTCCGTGTTTCAACTTAGAGTCTTCATCAGGATATGTTAAAAGCAAGTGGCAGCTCACAGATACACCGAGGCTGATCTCAGGTGTCAGGCAATCAGAGCAGCACTAGATTATTGTCACAGGTGCAATCAGTTAAGTGAGTGTGCACACACCAAGGTCAACCCCAAAAAAGCAGCAGTGTGCTCAAGACCAGCAAATTCATCACAACATATGTTAAGACATTACTGGCCGAGTTATAACATTATTGGCTTTTTATTACATTTTCAATTGTGCAAATTTCATTATGTTATCAGGAACTCGTGCTATTTACATTTTTAGGCAAAAATATTGGGTGCTACAGGGTATTTAGTTGTTGATTTAGAACCAGAATGGGATTGAAATATAATTACTGTGTTAAAAGATGAAAAGAATTAGTGCCTCTGGCACTGGTGACAAGGTATAATGCATTTAACATGCAATTTTTTTTTCTCTTTGTCATCTACTTGCATTTAGCCGTCTTTTTTCAATAGCAATCTTGTTAAGCTCTCACCCGATGCAGCCCATTCCTTCCATAGCCAGGCAGAGAGTTAGTTTTGGTTGGAGAAGTTGGATCTAAAAAACAAATAATGTTTAAATTTATATTTGGATTTAAAAAGATATTGACATAAATTGGCAACATTAACCGAGATTTTTCAAATCACAAACTGAAGCTATTTCATAACCCGTACACGTTACAAGTGTTCTAAATCACAGACCTTGTGTTATAGTACATTGCTGACGACTCAAGAGCATATTAGCTGATGCTGCTCTGTACCTGCGTCACAGTTGGTCTGTTTGGGGTCGTAGCGCTGAGCAGAGAGGCTACGTGCATGGCGCTCTCTGATCTGCTCTTTTTCCATCTCCTCCTTCAGAATGAGCTTCCCCAAACCAGACTGAATCTGCACACATACACACATTCCAATACTTTATAGGATATCCACGGATAGACATTAGTTTATGACACAAACATTAAGGACACGCAGCATGCATATATGCGTATTCACATATTCATATCAGGCACACGTTGATTACAAGAATCCAAAATCAGAAAATTCATGATCAACATTTAATAACAGAATATCAATATCAAAACATCAGCTCTCACTAAACTTCTGCAGTACACTTGAAGTCTCATTTATTTAGTTATATGCTCAGCACTTCCCATAAACATATTTTGTTTGCTAATACTTTCGTATTTAAAGCTAACCTGACAGTGAAACTTATCTATGCTACCTCCAAAGCCGGACTCTATTGACAAAAACAGCGTTTTTACCTCACTGAACACAAGAAATGCTGGTCTACCAATTCCTCAGTCAGTTTGTTTTAGTTACTGTGTGACTTTGGTGAATCTGAATTAACCCTTTAAAACACCAAAGTCACACAGTAAAACAATATACCTAACTAACTAAAACAACAGTAAGCCAGCAGCTCCTGTGTTCAGTGAGGTAAAATTTCGATTTTGTCAATTGAGTCTGGCTGAGTCTTTGATGACGGCATAAATATATTTCAATCTCAGTTCAGTTTTAAATGGAAAGGTTTTTGTGAAAATGCATGTTTGGGAAGTACTGACTGTTATAGTTTGGCTGTTCTTAAACATGGCTCCCCTGACTGACTCATAGGATTCAAGGTAACACAGGGTGAGTAATTGACATATAAATGGTTAATATGGGGGTGAGGTATTCCTTTAAGTTTGAGGGCTAGCTCACTGACCTTGCTGAGATGTTCCTCATGGAGCTGCTTTCTTTTCAAGGCCTCTTCCTCCTCCTCTTCTCTGGATCGTCTCCTCCCTTCTGAACCTACAGGTGCCGTACACCAGCCCAAAAAGTTACAAAAAACACACAAAAGTGCACAGAAAAACACACAAATCTCTCTGGAGGAAACCATGCTTCACATGTACATATGTACAGTACAACCAGATGAAATGCTTCATCCACAGATCAAATTTAGAGAAAGATAGACAGATGTGGCTGCTTCATTTGGCTGCAGAGCAGTGAGGAATACACACACAGTAAATGAGTAAAAGGTGAACGGAAGAACACAAATGTGAGACAGAGTTGACGAGACAGACAAACAGGGGGACTTACTGGAATATTTGGCTACACTGACATGACGGATGTTTACACTTCATCATTCATGTCAAGATTTTACTGGATGTCGAATACACAGAACGGCACAATGTAAGACAGACAGACAAAAGTCAGTTTGAAGTCAGTCTCAGTTATCTCTGTCCAAGTCATTTGTGGCACTATTGTGTATAGCTAGTTCACCCATCATGTGCGGTAAGTGAACGTAAAATGGTGACACTGATGCTACCTCAAGCAGAAAATAATATGGCAGCAACAGAAACCAAACAACGCCTCTGCTTTGCGCAAGCAAAACTTAAAGACAAATACTACAACGCCTGAATAACAGCGTGAGCTCAGGGTGAAGCAGGGATGCAGTTAAGCTTTTGGGGCAGCTGGAGGGGAGAGACAACAAGAGTTAGGTTGTGGTGAGGTGTCTATTGTAACGCTAGACGGTAGCAGTGCAAGCATGCCCATCAGGAGCCTACTGTACCTAATACAACCAGAGAGCAGGGCCAACGGTCGCCCTCGCTCCGTGAGCTGTCATCTGGAGAGGGAGCATGGGCAGCGGGAAAGGTGGCGGATCTGATGATCTCATCAGCAGGCTTGCTTTGGCGTGCTATGGCATCTGTATCTAGGTTGGTAACCATGGGAACTGATCTATCAGTGTCTGGGTCTCAGTCTCAACCAAAGGTAAACATTTTAGCACCATCTGATTGTCAGGCTCATTTAATCCTGGGTCATCCAGGTTTAAACTATATGCTGCTTTCAGTGCAAAAATGTCTTTCCTGACAAGTCACTGAATATTGTATAAAGCTTTAAAGGAATACATCAACCCCAAAAATGATAATTTGTTTATCAATAAGTCACCTTGTCTTTCACTGAATTTGTGAATTAAATTTTAATTTTCTCACGTGCCTCCACGGTGAACAAAGAATCCAAAAACGGAGAAAATTCTTGATGAATTCTAGTAAATGGGGGCCATGTTTAACAAAAGCAAAACTATATCAAAACATTTGTTTACGAAATATGACACAACTTGTATAGTATAATCAAAGTCTCATTTATCTAGTTGTATGCTCGGTACTTCCCAAACACATGGTTTTTAGCTAAAACTTTCCAATTAAAACTGAAATGCTCCCCAGTAACAGTGATGTTACCTTGCTTCTAGAGTACTGCTTCCTTAATCAGTTAGTTTGTTTGTGTTATGTGTTACTTTGGTGCTTTAAAAGGTTAGTTTGGATTCACAAAAGTCACACAGTAACACAAACAAACCAAAGATAGAAGCAGAAGTAGACCAGCAGCTCCCGTGTTCGGTGATGTACAATTACTGTTTTTGTCAATGGAGTCTGGCTTTAAAGAGAGCATAGATAAGTTTAATTTTCTGTTTAGTTCCCCGCGGAAATTGGCTGTCTGTTTATGTACAGCGCAAATGACCGAATAAAGATTTGCTGTTGTTAAACGCGGCTGCCTTTTACTCCAATTTGTCAAGAATTTTCTCAGGATTTTGCATTGACAGTAAGAAAACCTATGTTTTTTTTCACAATTCAACGCAACACAGGGCGAGTATTTAATGTGCAAATGATCATTTTATGGGTAAAGTAGTCCTTTAAATCTAATCCTCTTAAATAAGTGTCGAGGAATTGCCAGTGGATAAGAGTCAGTGTTGTTTTAAGGGTGTTGCAAGGATGATTTGTAGTGACATCTTGCACAAGCAAAATTACACCTGTTCTGCAAATCATCACTTAACTAAAAAAAACTCTCAGAAACCAACTGGCGTACATGAAGTTTGCTCACGCCATTGGCATACTGTTTCAGATCCTTTTTAAAGCGAGACTGTGTAAAAAGTAAATGTGATATTCTTCATCTAACAACTGAAAAGATGAGTTCTTAAACAATAAAAATGCACCCTTGTTCGGATCAATAGGTTGAAGGGTTTTGGTGCTCTTACCTTACTTGGTCTGGTATGACCACTATAGTGCCTATTGTTAGCTAATGTTAACAAACTTCAGTTTGATATTACAGACGATACTAGTCAGTTTGCTGACTTTATCACTCTCCTCTACTCTACTGTTCCATCACACTGTGGCCTGTCACAGATAAAATGTTTTTGGTGTAGTTTGTCTCTCTTTCAGTAAGGTTGCCTTTAACGCAAATGACTCTTTGAAAATGAAGTGTCATTATCCTGCAATTGTCACAAGTCAGCCAGAGTTGCACAGTCTCGCTTTAAGAAAACTACATTATTACTGTGACTTCTCATTATCATAGTCAAAGTGCAGTGTGTAAAACAAGCTACAGGTCAGACAGAGGAGGATTGGAGACAGACTTCAAACAGTGCTCATACACTGACACTGGGGGTGACTACGTGGTTAGATGAATACACAGTTTCAGTTGATTAACAAAAGCATTTTCAAGAAAGAGCTCAGCTCAGTAACATAATAAGAGTATAGCTGACATTTTTTTTACTCCTTTTACTACAATAAAACACTCTTTACTAGAGGAAAAAAGGTACCGTGTTGTTTGTAGATGGGTGGTTTTCTGTAGATGTTGCTCCCCTGATCTGAAAATATTCAAATACAGACAGAAAAGACATTTACGGAGTATACAGTGCCTCGGTGATACAAATTATAACATCTCAACAACACCAAGCAATGACATATAGGGATGACACTGAATTTTGCTGTTTTTTTCCTGCGATACATCTGTATAGTTGTGAAAGAAGAGGGGAAAAAGCAAAAAGCTGATCCCAAATGGAGTAAAATGACAGAGATAGAAAGATAGATAGACTGATAGATAGATAGATAGATAAATAGATTGACTGATTGATAGATAGATAAATAGACTGATTGATTGATAGATAGATAAATAGATAGATAGATAGACAGAGTCAAGTCCAAACCCAAGATATACAAGTCCCGAGTTAGGTCAAGACTGACAGGTACCAAGTCAAGTCCAAAGTCCTAAATTTTGTCACAAGTATCATCACAAGTCCCGAGTTAAGTCCCCAGTCAAGAATTCTGAATTCTGACTTTCAAGTCCTAAACAAGTCATAATGCACTCTTCACCAAATGTAAAGCCATTTGAGATAGAATTAATAAAATATTAAATACCAAAATGATTCATCCTTTTTATTATTTGTACACTTTTGTTAAAACAAGTTTATTATTATTTTCTTTGTCTGTAATTTTCTGTTTGTAATTATTATTGTAATTATGTATTTTCTTGACTACCATGTACTTTCAATATAGGAACAACCTGAGTTGAGTCCAAATCAAGTTGTAAGTCTTTCTTGACCTTTTTCATGTCGAGTCTAAAGTCATCAAATTTGAGTCCACACTAAAAAAAAAGAAAGACAGACAGAAAGACAGAAAGAAAGAAAGAAAGAAAGAAAGAAAAAAAGAAAGAAAGCCAGAAAGAAAGAAAGACAGAAAGACAGAAAGACAGAAAGAAAGAAAGAAAGAAAGAAAGAAAGAAAGAAAGAAAGACAGAAAGTAGGGACGAGCAGTGACA
This sequence comes from Plectropomus leopardus, assembly GCF_008729295.1. Taxonomy (NCBI): domain Eukaryota; kingdom Metazoa; phylum Chordata; class Actinopteri; order Perciformes; family Serranidae; genus Plectropomus; species Plectropomus leopardus. The sequence continues at coordinate 36,832,472 of NC_056467.1, forward strand.
GGGTGCGCTCCAGCTCCTACCTGGGAGGTGGAAATGTTTAGGGGTCTGAGAGAGAGGCGGGGTGACCGGCCGGCTGTCGGGCCTGAGCGGGAGGGGGGAGCTCCGGCCACTTGGCGGGTCAGTGCCTCCAGTGAGAAGAACCAAGAACAGAACGTAAGCAGGGATACTAAAGGGGGAACCACAGTCTGAACGGTGCAACACACAGGGACCAACGGGACCAGCTGAAGTCACTCTGAGCGAATGGGAGACATTCTGGTTGCTTTTGATAAATGCAGTTAATGAAGCTGTGTGCTATGATGAAAGCACAAAAGCGGAGAAAACTGGCAAAGTTTAAAATAGCAAGATTAGGGAAATGAGTCATGAGTCATGAACTATAATGTCTGTTAGTCTGTTGTATAATATGAATTCACGGTTTAATAAGAGTGCACACAGTTAAGAAGTTAATAACTCCCAGCATGCAACAGCAAACTTATATTACAAAACCGTTCTTTTTATCTCAGCCTTACAGTTTACAGGAGTCTAGAGACTCATTCTGACAAGGCAAAAAAAGGCATTCATCATCCAACATGTGGGGAAGTGTCAGTTTGGGTACTGGATTTGGATTACCACTGTAGTATCTCTAAAGTGCATGCAAAGCTGCAAAAACACAAAAAGCCCATCAGCTAGTTTGGCAGAGGCTGTGTTAGTTGAAGGTGAGGAAGTGCATGCTGGTTAGTGAAGAATCGGTGCCTTGGCTGCGTGGGTTTGACCAAGACATGACCACTCAGGATGGCAGATATAGTCAAATGAGAAATGAATCCAGAATGACAGATGGGGGCGCTGATGGGAGGTTTCATCCCAGGTGATGGAGATGACGTATTGCCTTTGGGGAGGGCAGCGGAGAGGAGTGGAGTGGGGCCCTTACCTTGGCTATGGGGGAGGAAGTGGTGTCTGAAAGGGGAGGTGGGGCGGGAGTCACTATTTCTGGAGCCCACACTGTTACTGCACAGGGAGGAGCAGAGCTTCTGCATGCCTGTCAGAGCCTCTGCAGGGAGGGAGGGTGTGGGACAGGGGACAAAACCCCCAGGACCAGGCAGCAGAGGTGGACGGTGTAGGGAGGAGATAGGAGGTGAGAAGGTGAGGGACAAAAGAAAAAAAGGAAGAAATACAGGAATCAAAGTCGAAAAAAAGGGGAAATAAAAGACACCCAAAGTGAGAGGTAAGGAGTATTCAAGATGACAGTAAGAAACAAGGAAGAGTATTTTACTTTAAAATCAAACTTGTAATGGAAATAATAGCAAACTCAGGACAAAAAGTGTTTTTAAAGGCGCAAAATTGACTTAAAGGTTGTTATTCTGTTAAGGCAAAAACTAATAACATAACAACCTAAAGTCAATTTTGGTGAAGTTCCACTTTAAAGTGGTAAATAGATCAGAAGGAGGGAAGTGAAAACGTTCAGGTGGAGGGTCAGTGAACGCATCCACAGTGTTTTAACAACTGTTATTGACCACTAACGATCTCATCCACCCACCTAAAATCCTGAAAGCTGTAATTTTATCAAAATGATATAACAACATGCGCCCACACACTCGCATATACTCACCTGGCCTGTGGAAATGCTGCGGTGACCGTGACAAGGTGGGGGTGTAACCATGACGATTATAAACTGGTGATCCTATGGACCCCTGACTGGTGGACCTTTGGAGGATGCGTTCCCTCCTGTCATAAGAGCCCTGACACACACACACACACACACACACACACACACACACACACACACACACACAGATTGTTACACAAACTACTTGGATTAAAGAAAATACATCAAATGCTGTGTTTACATCCCATACAAGGGAGAAGTAAATTTGACAAAATGATATGCTCACCTCACCAGGTGGTGTTGGCGACATGTTTCTTGAGGACTGGAAAGAATCAAACAAATCTGGATTATAACTTTATTTTTAAGACCTATTCTGAAAACATGATAGTTCATCTAATATCAGTCTGCTCCATATGGGCAAAGGAGCTCAAACAGACAGACATAAATATCAGCAGTGGTGCCCCCAGAAAGTTTTCGTGGGGTGGCCAGATAGGACCACTGAAAATCTTGGGGTGCCACATTGAAACCAAAAACCATAACTGAATTTTCAGGAGTTTGATTATGCTTTTGAAGTATATAGGCTAGCTGGAAACCATGTCAATATGGAGCATTAAGGAATCACATGAGAGTATACTTTGGCTTCTTATTTTACAGTTAACATTACTAAGGAGCATAGATTAGAGTTGCAGTTACATATTTTGAGGTTTACCGTAGTATGAAAAGTAATGGTTATCATAACATGCACATTTGCTTATCTGTAGTACTGAAATTCACAACAATCCTGTTTTAATGTGTAATGTATCTATACATGTTAGGTGAAGGAGTGCATTGATTGTAAGAAACAAATCGTTTATCGGGAAGGTTAGGGGAGACTCATGGGCAACCATAAAACCCATTTTCATTGAGCTGAGAGTTCAAGGAAGCCCTTTGAGGATAACCAGATGTACCCTCCCAAAAAATTTGTCTAAATTCAGAGTTGTATTTAGCCTCACTCCTGACAAGCCATGCCGACATGGTTGGTACCAATCGATACTTTGACATATAACTTAAAAAATGAGCACGCCACAGCCTCTTTAAGACAATGATGTCAACCTGCGATTATTTAACAGGCTTTAAATATCACCACTCTATCAGGACTAAGAATCTGCTGCTCTTTCACATCTTTGCAAGCCGTGTCTCTACAATGTGCATGGTCTCCTTCTATATATGACGTACACATCTGTTCTTTCCCATTTTCATTTAGGATCATTTATCATCATCAGCACATGGTGACGTATCTTACCTTGTCATCAGGCAAGGGGGAACGCTCCCTCCTGGCAGTGTGGAGCTGTGAGGGACACAGAGTCTCAGTACTGTGTAAAAGCTTTTATCACAGCGTGAAAAACAGACTTAATTGTGTGTTTTTATTCTTGAGGAAAGTCTTACTAGAGGGAAAACAAAACAGAGGATCATTTGAGGAATATTTCTCTTGATGCACAGTTACTGTTTGTGCATAAAGATTGCATGCATTCAGGAAATGATGCATGCGGTCTGTGTGTTTACCTCTCCCACACTCTCTCGTCTCTCCTCTCTCTCATCCAGGGAGGTGGTGTACAAAGGTTCATAGGTAATAAGATCGGGGCGCTCAATGTCATAAATGGCTTTGACTTTTGGAATGGCAGCTAGGTCTCGGTAATCAAGGATCTCATTGTCTACTTTTGCCTAGGGAGACAAATAAAGACACACATGCAAACACACACACAAGGGTAACGGGAGATTACTACTGAAGAAAAGTCTATTACTGAACAAGATATAACTGTCAAAAGAGGCTGTTATTAAGAGAAAAGGATAAACATGTCGTACATAGATCGTGTGACCCGGTGAGCCAGGTATGCTTGAACCAGGTCTGGAACAAATACTCTCGGATGACGACCTCGTAGGCTGTGAGAAGAAAACACACAAGTGGCAGTTAGTCACACAAACATCTGTCAGCCAGTCAGTCAGTCAGTCTCCCATGATCCACAGCCCCCTGCCATCTGCACATCACCGTGATTAGCACCCCAAACACTTCAACATTTGGGCTTTTTACTGTATGAGCGATGAGAGGGAATTGCAAACCCTGTATTTACGTTTTATTAATAACACGAGGTACTTTGAAACATGTCATTTCATGATTGGGTCATTCATTTGCAAATTTGCAAAGTGAATGAGTGCTTTAGCGCTGTGATCTTATGATCTTAAGGACCTCATGCCTGTTCATGGGAAATGAAGAGTTTGGATGGCAGCAGCAGGTCTGAGTGGAGCGTAATTAAATGAGCTTTTGGGTAAATTAATGGGGATTTGTAAAAAGACGAATTAGTCATCTGTTATATTGTCTGCTCCTCCAAATGTGTGCATTTTTGTCTCATGCACCTTTTATATGAGTCGAAGGTGTTAAAAGACAAGACTGAATGGCTCCATGTGACACACAGAGAGGGCACTGCAGGCTGTCTCCAGCAGATGGCAGCATACAGTGCATCGTGTCCTATGTACATGGTGGAACACAGGATGATGCCATCTCATAGCCAATAGCGAATACAGTACCTGCCTTTCTGTTTTTTTGGAGGAATAAGAGGGACGGAGGCAATAGCTGTGGAGGAAGGGAGAGGGGGGTTCACAGGACATCACACAGGGGTTGTGCCTCTCCAGCCCGACTCACAGTTCACACACACACATCAACGCGAACATGTTGACATGTTAATATGCACAAGTATTTATACACGCATGCAGAGGCGCACATACACACACACACACACACACACACAGACACAAACACACACACACATAACACCGCCTCAAATTATGCAGACCACAGTAGGTTAAGGTTCATCAAGTGAACGGGAGCAGCCCGTGCAGAATCCCTCATCACATATTCCGAATGTCTAACTTCTCCAGGAAAACATCGTAATGAGACGTGAACAGAAAGGTGCTTTCAGTCAAGACAGAGTCATGGACAATGGAATCGGTGACGTCCAAATTCCTACCCGCTCCCTGTGTCTCTCCTCTGTTCTGGTGGTGTTCTTGCAGCCGGGATGCCACACTGTTGATCCTGAGGAGGAAGACAGAGATGAAATACATTTAGCCACATATGGAAATAAATAATATTCAAACTGTTGAAATGTTTGGTTTATTTGCATATATGACTTAATGAGACCAAAAAGTATTTTGAAATAACCTGAGACACATTGCTGCTATTAATAACCAGATTATGGAAATACAAACAGATGTGTGACTAATGGGTTATTACATGGATTATTGATGGACTTAATCAAAGGCTGCCTAATGCACACCTGGTACACAGTACATAGGAAAAACTGAATTATGCAAATGACCATTTAAATTCCTGCATAATGTCAGCACTAGGTGTACTGAAAATGCAACATTTCGGTCACAGACATTCATCCAGCATCAAACTTACAATATGACATCTTTATCATCTTTATACAAAGGCCACAGTCTGCAACAGGTAATCAAAAAAAGTAAAATCATAAAATCAAAAACACATTCACAAAAGACATTTGCACCATCAATAACTGATTTAAAAAAAAATAATAATAATAATAAAATCACTTATTTATATTGCCAGTCCAGTACTAGTTTTGAATTATTATTTTCAGTTATTATCATTTATTTATTTATTTATTATTTTAGTTTTTTGTTTGATTCACTTCAGTGATTTTTCATCTTTTCATTATAATATATGAGTTCCTCTAGTACAAAGGTTTAATATTGTTGAGGGAATGCGTGATGAAGGTCTGTGACGGAAATGTTACTGACCTTGTGCAGTAACTTTCATTCTTTCGTTGATAAATTAAAGAAAATCTACATAACTGAGTGGAGACAAACACTCCCGAAACAATCCCCATACAGCCTACAGATGAGCATGCAATTCTTCAGTTTTCGTTAAAAACAACCACAAGTGGAGCCACAAAGTTTCTCTGTGACATTGAGAATGCAGGCAGGTCTGCTCTCTCACCTTGCAGATACATCTCTTCCCCTTCTGTGAACATCTGATTGCACCTGCTGCATCTCGCACAGCTGGGGTGGTAGTGCTTATCTCCTGCCTGGAAAACAGAGCGCACACAAAACAGACTTGACATCAGAGGAACATGAAGATCAATGACGCCTGTGGTAAAGTGAGTGAGCTGCGACTTCCAGGAAATAAACCCGGCACTCTACCTGCTCTCAGCTACGCTTCTTTCCCTTAACACCCGAATCCTGTTAGTGCTGCGACTGGTTTCATCAGATCCTGTGTTACTGCTCTCTCTCTCTCTCTCCCTTCAAGAACAACTGTTGATGAGACTGTGGCACTGGGCAGCTGTTAGTAAAAATGTTCCCAGTGGTGGGATGTAACTTAGTACATTTACTGAAGTACTATACTTAAGTACAGATTTGAGGTACCTGCACTTTACTTGAGCATTTTATTTCATGCCAGCTTTTACTTTTACTGTACTGCATTTCAGAAGGAAATATTATATTTTTTTAATTCACAATATTTAAAATAAATTGCCAAAAAGTTTATACAAGCTGAAATTAGTAGTTGATTTTTTAATTAGCTGACTGTCAGAAAATAAACGGGCAACTATTTTGATAGACATTTAGGTCATTCTGTTTCTTTTTTATTAATTCAAATAATAATTTTGAGGTGTAGAGAGTGTTTTTCTGTTTTTTGTCTTTGGTGGTGTTTTTTCAATCTATTCTATTCTAATAATTTTCAGGTTTGGTAGTGTTTTCTTTCTATTTATTTCTAATAATTTCCAGGGGGTTTGGGTGTTGTTTGTTTTGGTCTTTTTTAGAAATGATATATGGATGTTTTTCTTTTTTATATATATAATTTTGAGTTTGTGTTTTGAAATTTTAGGGGAAGATTTTAAAAACTATTTTTTTTGTCTTTTTTTATTCCTCTGTGTTGGATATTTTTACTTTTAATACTTAAAGTACCTTTACTGATTAAACTTACTTACGTTTAAGTAACATTTTCAATGCAGGACTTTTAGTTGTAGCAGAGTATTTTCACAGTGTGGTATTAGTACCTTTACTTAACTAAAGGGACTGAATACCACTGTATGTTTCTCTGAAACCGTTCTGCACAGTTTAGAGCTCTTACAGTAGGAAATTTAATATTGTTTTTTGAATATGACCACCCTGACATCTGCCTGTTTGACACAGACCACCTGCCATCTCTATCTAAATGTACCTCTTTGTGATAACCTTCATAATGCAACTCAATAAAAATGATCTGACGCTGAGAGCGCCTGAATTTCCATCTACATCGATGTGGCACTTTGCATGCAGAGAGCACCATTATAAAGCCTGTGTGACTTTGACCGGGGGGTGATAAATACCCAAATGAATTTTTTCCTGCTGTATAACAACCCTCAGTAACATTTCAGCTGGCAAGTGGCCACTCACAGATATGAAGCCACTGACTAATATTTGCATTTTTGCATTTTACAGAGTGGCTATAGCACACACTTCACAGCACCTCCTACCCAACACTCTCCTCACGTAAAACAGAATCTTTCTCTTGGGAATAATGAAGGTACTTATGCTATATGGGTAGTGCGCCATTAAATGCTCTCCCAATTTCTCTTGGTGTTTAATAGCTGCATTTATTACCCTTGCATTAATCAGCCATTCACATTGCACTCCCAGAGGAGCAGACAGTATGCAAACCCACCGATGGCTACATGGTATTTGACCTGGGTCTTGGGTCAGTGATTAAACTATCAGACAGACTGCTATGGCTTTGGCCCCACTGATCCATTGGCAGCAGCTCAGGGGTGGCATGCCGAGGCTTTTTCCTATTGTCATAAAGGCCTGCCTTAGTGCTGGATTACTGTAAGCCCGGCTGGCTGCCTAGCAGTGACATTTTCATACCATTAAATGACACATAACTCAGTGTCTGATTGGATCAGTGTCTGCAGAACAGACAGGCCATGCAACACTAGTTCAAGAGACCACAGAGAGCATAGAGGTTTTACATAAACTCGGCTCAGACTACGTTAATAACGTTTAATCGAGAGTTTCATAACATCTGCATGACATACAGCATTAATGAATACTGATCACTTTCTAAATGTCAGCTCATATTAGGTGTTTTATGTAATATTTATATAATTTGTGGGAAAGCACGCTTGTATGAAGCACGTGTATTTAGGCAGGAGTTGGAAATACCCTAAAAATCTGCTAAGAATTAATCTTTTAGATGAATACAGTCATGTCAAGAGTCTATTTGGCTTGGTGACGAAGAGATTACACTGGAGATTAGCGAAACTACATTTCACAATTCTACCCTGGTGCAACGTCCTCTGCTGTCGGTGCGGGAAGCAGAATTTAAACGTTACAAGCAACTCTCAAACTGTGAACTTATTTCTGTATAATAATTTCTAACTTGAGGTAAACTTTAAAAGAATTCTTAGGAAACAAATACTTTCGCTTAAGGGTTATTTAAGAACTACAATTACAGTAGATACATTTTTAATCTTACCTTAGGCGGGATTCATATAAAATCCAGGTACAATATTAAAAAGCATATTATAAAGTCCACATCAGGCTGCACAGAGAGACAACTGTCTACACTGGAGAGCCAATCAGATGGATGTTAAGCTGAAAAGGTGTGATGTGTGTTTTACCTCTAGCACTTTCCCTGTGATGAACTGATGACACGCCTCGCACTGAACTCCAAAATGGATCTGGTAGTCCTTCTCACAGTAGGGGGCGCCATCCCTGAGAGGAAACAGACAAAATCTGAACAGCAGGAACTTTAAAGTGAAATATCATATTGTGTGAGTGAATCTTATGCAGGCCTGAATCTGAGCAAGTAGCCTGTAATTACAGTGGATATGAGGTACTTACTTGCTGATGTACTCCCCGGTCAGCACTTTGCTGCAGGCCTTACACTTAAAGCAGCCCAGATGCCACTGTTTGTCCAGTGCTAGGAGAGCCTGTCCGTTCTTAATGTCTCGACCACATCCTGCACAATCTGCAAAAAGCAAACGTAGCTTAAACACACAAGCAAAACTACAACAAAAACACAAAACAAATCAAGAAAATACCTCGAGAGTTAAAAAATAAAATAATGCTTGCTTGAAGGTTTGTTTCGTGTAAAAACACAGCCTTTAATGGGCTCACAATATTAACAAACGCAAATTATAGCACGCAAAGAGTGAAACATCTTGTCAGTTCTGACCCAAAACACTAGATGGTGATAGAGCGTAACTGGCAATGTTCTGACAGCTGCCTCTTTCTATCATCCACATCTCTCTTACCATGGCTCTAAAAGCTCCATCCATATCCAAGTGGGATCCCGAGGCTCTAAAAGTGCAAGAGGTTGGTTTCTAAACGAACAATCTTCCTGTCATCTCGTCTTTAATGAATAGAGGATGAAAGCAACACAGAGCCCACTGCAACCACAGGGGACGATAACTACGTAAGGCATAACGAGGTTGCGATGATGACGTGAGGAGAATCAGCATGCCTTATTTATAGGTGACCTTGTCTAAAAGCTCTTCAAACGCTAACAGAGACACCAGTGGGGGTGAGAGAAAGAGAGAGAGAGAGGAGGAACAGGAAGAGGACGAGAGGAAAGAGAAAGAGGGAGGATGAGAGGAGTTGGGAGAGGAGGGGTTTGAGGGTTGCTGTTCCAGAGCAGAGGAAATGCATGGCCATGCATTATTTAGCAAGGCCTGTCTTGGTGTTATTCATAAAGGAACAAGGCTGAACCAACACTAGGCTGCGTTTCCACAGAAGAGGAGAGAGTGAATGATACCCGAACATCATTCAGTCTCCAGGAGAGCTCCTTAAATTCTGTATTTTTACTCATATAGAACTGTTGAGTAATACCAACTACCAACTTTTACTTCCTCTTAATGGTATAGTTTAACCTTTTGAGAAATATTTGCTTTCTTGCTGAGTAGAAGAATATTACCACTTTCATACGTCTGTTCAAGATGAAGCTACAGCCAGCAGACTCTTAACGTAGTGTAGCTTAGCGACTACAGGAAACAGTAAGAAACAGCTAGGCCAGCTTTACCAAAATCTGCCTCCCAGCATCTCCAATGTTAACCATCTAAAAAGTCATATCTTGTTTGTTTAATCTATACAAAAACCAAAGTTTAAAATCAGTAAGCTGCTGGTTTGCTAAGATAAGTCAACCGGTGTTGATTTGAGATTCAACCTTTACCTGAGCAGCAACCTCCAGGACTGAAACACAGGCCAAAAGTGCCAAAAACTGCAGTTCATCAAATGGCCACTTGAGGCTGACTCCAAAAGCAAGTCAATCCCCATAGGCACCGAGGTTAAAATCAGGCTCCCAGGAGTATGCCAGGCTTTGAATTTTTGGAATGGCAAAACCGTGGAATTACATCCGTCACATGATGCCTTTTGGCCCAAAAGGGCTTTTTCCCACAGACTTAGATGGCGAAACAGATGTTTGTAAATCAGTAAATACATTTTTTGAGCATCACAACCACAATAAAATGATTAATTTTACAATCAGAATTTGATCCATTTGGTCTAACATTTTGAAAAGTCTAAAAGAGCCACAAGATTGACAATTATATTTCTAGTTAAGTTAAAAGAGTGCTAAAGCAGAAGTAGCCGCCATGGCCAGCAGAAGTCTCCGGTGCATTTGCTCTGTAGGCGACACCGATTACCCATGTTTGCCGTTAAACTTTTTTGGCATCATGCAACACTGAGTAACTTTCATAGGCATGAACGTTGCCCCACCTTCAACACTGTATCCAAGTCTCTAAATACATCCATGGTCCAAATGTTGTCACTTCTCATTCCAAAAAACAAAGATGACGACGGCCAAAATGCCAAAATCTAGGCTTCAAATAGTCTTAGGGAGAGTAAGGCGGGCCATGCCTTTGCTATCCTAGGAAATGCAAAGTTGCTTACCGTACAGACATTGCACCCTTCTTTGCTAAGACTTAAAAAGAATGCATGTTGATTTCACCCAGCATGTCAAACTATTAATTTAATCAATGTCATTTCATGAAATGAAGATGTTCTTGGTGTATTGCACCTCATTTTATACATATTTGTCCCAAATTCAGCCTGACATTTTGAGTCTGGAAACTTCTGGATCTCCACTAGACCTGAATGTAAAGTTTTACTGGTTTGACCAATGTCTAGTAGCACAGCACAAGTTTGTTATAAATGACATCACCAAAAGGCTGCTGCTTGTGAAGGGGTCAGTGTTCTCAATTCCATATTTTAAATACATTTTTGTTCAATTAAATTTATGCTAATAAACGTGTGGGCCAGATGACTGATGTAAACCTGAAAATTATTCTTCACAGCACAAATATCACAGCTGAAATGACTGGTCAACGGCTATATTAAATGCCATGCATGAATCATACCTGAAAGCTCAATTTTCTAGACTTTTGTTTTTCTAAAACTTTTTTATTTCCTTTTGTTAATCCACTTTGAGTCCGACTGGAAACTTCCAGACTCTGTGTGGACGCAAAAATAGCATCATGTGAAAGCACATGCCTTCCTGTGCATTAAACCTGTGTGTGTTTTAGACGATGGCGACTTACTGCTGGAGCCTATGATGTCCTTTGGTCCTGGAGACATGGGCTCGACACAGTACTGACACAAGCAGTCCTTCCCGTTGAAGGTCACTCTGTCCCCGGCGGGGAACGGTCGTCTGAAAGAGGGGTGGCATGAACAATCGGTAAACAAGACATGAGCTGTGTCCCCTCGTGGTAAGTGTAGGAGTTTATTAGCTGTGGCTTGCAGACTGTCTGATGGGGCTTAAGATGACAGGACCTGGTGATGTGGATGTGTGTCAACACTGCGCCTCAGGAGGCTGTTTAGTCAGATGATGCAGACGTGACACAGCATACTGTAAACTGTCTACTAGAATACCTGCTATCTTTGACTTTGTCACTTTACATGATTAATGAGCAGAATTCCATTATTACTGCATTGGAAAGCTGTGCAGACATACATGAGAGTAAGAACTCAGCTAATGTAAAATTAGTCTTACTTGCAGATTGTGCAGACGAAGCAGGCAGGGTGGTAGGTCTTTCCCAAGGCAGTGACCACTTCCCCCTCCACAAAGTCCCCGCAGCCATTACAGCGGGTGCCGTGCATGCGTTGGTAGTCCAGCGTGCAAAGATACTCTCCATTCTTCATGAAGAAGCCCCCCTGGGCAAGGTCACAGCCGCACACTGCATGGGACACACACATTGGCACTCCCAGGTCATTTAGTGCTCTGCCCATATAACACATCAAGCAGCCGACCACCAAGCCACCCAGCTCCTCCACGCATCAATGGCTTTGTTAAGACTTGCTAGTGTGTGTAATCCTGTGAGACCCACTAAATGCATGAAATGGATGCTGAAAAATACATTTTAACAGCTGTGTGTGTTACAGTGTGAGGCATAACGTTAAAAACTTTCATAAGCGCTCAGTCCCATTAAAAAAAAAAAAAAAAAAAAAGACTTCTTCTTTTCAAGGGGTTTCAAGGAAATCTGTATTGAGGGCTCACGTTGATTAATCATCACTACCACTGCAAGGTCTTTTCATTGTCAGTGTGGAGGTAGAGCATTCAGTGCAACAACAATTCTACGATTGTCTAGCCCAGGAAATGGCCTTGATCTGCTTCTGAAGATAACTGGCTCTGAATACTTCAAACTTCACTGTCGGCCTCCAACAAGCTTCCTATCATTCAAATATAACCTTGTCATCTACACAAACATGAAAGGCTGGCACAGGCAGAAATAGCAATTAAGGGAACAACTGAGAGTTTAGAGGTATTTTAGTGCTGGCGTGAGGCTGTTTCTGGGTATTACTACAGGCCATATGAAAGATTTATTACATCGAAGGAAAAAACATTTGCAAAACGTTTTCATTTGGGTCAGTGTACTTCCAGGTCAGTTTGACATCATGGAAACTGCCACAACAATGGAGCGCACAAAACCATAAGAGAGGTTCATAGAATTTTATTTTGAGATTGGCCGCAAATATAAAGACATTAAATCAGTGCTTGGCAATAGGTTCTCACATAAGAGATACATCTAAGGGGTAGGGCTGTGCGATATGACGAAATATATCATCTGACAGAAAAAAAAAGTCTATATTCATTTTATGCTATACCGTTTATTTCGTTTAACTCATCTGATAACGCTTTACGTCCATCCGCGTGGTGTAGAATATGATATTAGTTTTCATGATAATCAAGCAAAGACACTCACTGGCTTTTCACTTTTTGGCTGGTCCATTATTAAACATACTTGTGTCAAAGTTCATGACAATCTTTCCAATAGTTGAGCCATTTCGCTCAAAAACACAAATGTCTCAACTATTGGTGGCACCAGGAGAAAAGTCAGGGGATCTTCAGTGTTGTTAGGAATTATCTTCCGGGAACCATAAACATTAGCACAAAACATCATGCCAATTCATCAAAAAGTTGTTGATATATTTCAGACTAGACCAAAGATCAAACAGGCAGACCCACACTGAAAAATCCATGCTCTCCCAAGCTTCAACATTGCAGTTTTGATAATATGCTGCCTTCGATGTCTGATTTGACATAAAATAACCACTTATTTTCCATGCCACATTATGTTTCCATGATAAATCATATGATTGTATTATATTCCAAAAAGCTTACATTACCCCTTCAAAAAAAATAATTAAGGGGCATCAGTCATTGGCCTCACCAAAAAAGCTAAAGACATTAATAATAGTCTTCGCTTGCTATTGATTTTTCCTAGATTTTCCCCATTTATCAAGACTCACTAGCTGCATACTGTATGGTGTGCTAACGCCACACATTTGATTGTGATTCAGACGTAAGGCGTGTCTGCATGTACAGTATTTCAACCACATAATGATCACATGAGCCGTGCAGTCCGCCATCTCAGCACCACAGAGTGAGCCTGGGAATTTAATAGCCTTTGGGAAATGCCACAGCTAAGAGGGAAAATATTTTGATGTTTGAGATGACTGCACCTAATCATTCTTATGCAAGGAGCCACGCTAAGTCCTGGGGATGAATGGGAGCGAGTGAGGGAGAGAATCAGATTTAATTGCATTAAGGCTCACGGGCGATGAGATTAGCTTGTAAGCTATGAGAGTCAAGAGAAGACCAGCAGTGGAGATTTGGTGGCCTTTGAATGTGATGTCCAACCACCTTGGCTTTTGGACAGATGCATGCCATTACATTAAATGGAAACTTAAGAGGGTCAACTTATGAAATTGAAATGAAAGTGAAATTGAAAAGTTTTGGTTGTGCATATCATGGAATGAGATAATCGCCTGCAAAAAAGCAGATGTTTGGGATTGGTTTGCAAAGAGGATATGACAATTGATAAGCTCAGTCAACCTGACGCGACCTCGCCTGACTAGTACAATATTATTAGTCGTGCAAGTTGGAGACTCACAGCCGCACATAAATTTAGAGTGAGGACTGGACAGTGTGTCTTTTAGCTATTAAAGCAGTCCCTGTGTGTTCTTTGGAAACCACCAACTCGTGTGCACAAAGAAAGACACCCACATGTACACTTTTAGTACCAGTGACTCTCTCAGGGTATGTATATCCACTTGTAAAGGACAGAATTAGGTACTAATCTCAGTGTTTGCTTGTGTTATTCTGGGCTCTTGGTGAACTAAGCTAACTCTATAACAGTGCTCCAGTCACAGATTAAGTGAGGGCTTCTACGGGGCAGGTTCAGCCCACAAGAGTGAGACTGCTTTGTCGGCAGTGGGCAGCTCCATCGTAATCATGTCAGGGATCCATCAGTATTGAGGCTAAACCAGAAGGATTTGCACTGTCACTTGTCATAGCAGTCTAGAAGGTATTTTAATTGAAGTATGTAGGTCTGAGAAATGAAGATGACTCATGCCACCTTGTATCTTCCTTGTTGGAGGAGGATGGAAAAGGATGCTGTGGCCTTTAGGGACTGCTGCTATCCAACTGGGATGCTTTTAGGGACAGTCGTGGAAAAACACTGCAAGCCACACCGCAACAGGCTACGAGTCACTTTTGAATGTGAGCAGGTGAAATCAAGTTACAAACTGACACTTGTCACTGCCGAACAAATCAAAGTTGAGATGGCCTAAACTTTTTTCACCGCTCCAATAACGTGGTGAGGCATCAAGCAATCACTATCATCTACAGTCGACTTTATTATCATTTTTTGAAAACATCTGAAAAAGACTCTAATTTGCAAAGGCTCTTAGCACTTCATTGATTAACTGATTTGTAATCGATTCCACTTTGTAAATAAAAGCTTTATGTCATTTGTACTTTTTTATCAACTCTGTCTTACTGTTTAGTCTTGAAATTTTGATCAGTTAGTCAATATTTGTCTTTATCTTTTTTTTAAATGAATGATTATAGTTATTTATTGGGGGAGGATTCTCGAAAGCCATTTTTGGCTTCTCACCTCTCCTGCACAGTGTTTTCTGTCTTTTATATACATGTCTATGTGCAAATCTAAAAAATCTGAAAAGCTAAATCATGTGATTTTGTTTTCTAGCTGTGGTACTGTGATGTTTAGCTTAGTTAGCTGACACTATTCTAGCGCTATGTGCATTATGGTTCACACAGGGATGGGGCTCAGACGTTGATAAGATATAGCAAAGATATTTTAATGACCAAATACAAACTCCAGATGACGTTGTGTTGGGATGCTTTGTGGCACATATCAGCTTCACACAAGTCTGTCACGATGTAACAACTTTAATTTGCATTTGAGTAACACTTCAATGATGATTTGATAAAATAGCTGGTCACACTCGTTGCATTTTCGCTCTGGTGTGAACACAGCGTAAGTGCTCAATTCAGATTTAGTGCTCAGATCCAATTTTTTTGTTTGTCTTGTGTTGTTTTTTTACCTAAGGGTCACTAACAAATGACTCTTCTATACTTGTGATCTATCATACTACATCGCTGGAGAGAATCATATTTCATAAAACACAGCTATAGTCAGCATTAGGCAGAATGTACTGAATGAAAAGAGGCAAATGTCCTACTATTGTGACAGGCAGAAATTAGCTATGAATTTTAAAACTTCACACCTTAGCTGCCAATTTTCACACAACACCCACATTATTATTATTATTATCTCCAATTCAGAAAAAATAAACTGTCTGAGGACTCATTTTAAAATCGTAAACACATAACTTATTTACCAAAAAAGCGCTCTTTTCTGATCATAATATTAAGGATGTCTCACTTGCAGTAAAGCAGAGCCAAATCATAAGCAGTAAATACAAGTGAAACCAGTTCACAACAATATTTAGTAACAAAACTGCCAATACCTTTACAGGTGAAGCACTTGAGGTGGAAGTGCTTGTTCTGCACCCGCAGCACCTCGCCCTTACATGGCTGCCCGCACTTGTAGCACTGAATCAGGGGTTTCTCTGTGGAGTGGTGGTGTGTGTCCTGCGCATGAGCCACTGCAAGAGAGGAGACATGAAAATTACTATTCAACTGTAATGTTGATGGGTCATTGTGGTTGCTCAGTTTTTGTAACATTGCTTTTAGGTGTTTTTTTAAAGTTGTGTTCATCTGAGGACACGGTGTGAGAATCTGAAACTGCAGCATCACTCAAAACCACACAGATAAAGACCAACTGCTGAGAGCCTGTCAGGGTAAAAAAAGAACAACATTGAGCAGGACAGCACAACTTGGGATCACGGCCCAGATAGGCTCTCTAGAGAGCAGCAACCTAAATATAGTCCATCTTGATCAGTGGAAGATGGAGAGGCAAAAATGCTGAGGGGAGTGGAGCTTGGTAAATGGCATGCTAAAAGGGTATTGATAAGATCAGTTTTGCTATTGAGTTTACTGTGCTTTCATCCTCAAAGGAAAATATAATGGGCCATTTGCTGTCTATGCCTGGCTTGTGTTTGCAGTAATCAGTGGTGAAATGTAGTTACAATAGGTCCTGGTGCATGCCAATATATGTGGCCTAGCTTGTCACTCATGCTAAATTTGCAACCATATATTCAAGGGGTCAACAGATTATCGGCCCTGCCAATGATTGGGTCTGATATTTGGCACTTTGCAGATTATCTGTCTCAGCATTTCACTTTAATGATCACTGATAAAATTAATTAATAAAAAAAAAGTGCAAAGAAAGTCTCAGCATGGTAGGAACTTTTATTTTATAAAACCTCAGGGAGCTTTTTTTTTAAAAAAAAAAAATTCACTTGACTTATTGAATAAAAAAGGAATTCTGACAAAAGATTGTGTTGGAGTTAGTTATTATTCCAAATTCTAAATATTGACATTAAAATTTTCAATTTTATTGTAAATACATATCAGTTCTAAATATCGGTTTACAGTCTCATTAACTACTAATAATCAGTATCAGTCCTAATAAAAATACTATCAGTTGACCCCTAATATATAGTATCATCTCATCACATGATAGAGACTTAACACTGGACAACATCAACATAATATTACTCAGCAATCATCACTGCATTTCTGTATATTAGAAAAACTAAAAAAAAAAAAAATTATTAATATCCTTGAATAGTTTTTTAAAGTTAATTAATAGTTTCACAGTTAATGCAGCATACGCATATTATTTGGTTATAGATATACTATTGTACCATCACTTCATCATTTTATCATATTTGGCATTTGTACAAAATGTCATCATAATTAGAAAACAAGTTTCGAGACGTCGCAATGACCTTGACCTTCAATGACCAAAAACAAATCAGTTCATACCAAGTGGAAATTTGTGCCAAATTTGAAAAAAATCCCTCAAGGTGTTCTTTTCATATCATGTTCACGAGAATGGGACAGACAGGTAGTCCAAGTGGTCTATGCCAAATGGACATTTGCACCAAACTTAAAGAAATTCTCTCAAAGTGTTTCAGAGATATCTTGTCATGAGAATGGGATGGATGGATGAAAGTATGGCTTGGATTACGGATGGACGTTAAACCTGAAAATATAATGCCTCTGGCCATAGCTATTAATGGTGTGGAAGCAAAAAGAAAATTATGATGGAGATACTGTAGGTTTGCTTTTTAAAGGGCATATATAACAAATGGCACCATCTTAATACAACGTGAGTTTTTCTTTGAAGGCAGTATTTGCAAGGTGGCAATCTGAATCACTCCAAAGTGCCCATTCTTTGTTGCCCATGGTGCTGGTAGCCCGGCTCTCTCTACAGCTGGGCCCACACCCTATGGGCCCCAGTGCAAACATACTGACTGTCTATATTTACGTCACTGCCAATAACAACTTGGCAGTGACGTAACAAGCAGTGCACGCTATGTAAAGCTCTTGTTGCCCTGTTTAGAAGGTGAGTTTTAGCTTTAGAAAAACTCCTGTCTCGTGCTTTTTAGGCTGGAGAAGCGTTCCATTTTTTCCTTTGGAAGTCAAGTGACTGACAGTAAGCAGAGCATGGCACTCAGATTAGATAACAAAACAGAGCAGGCTCAAAACCTGGCAGTGATTGAATATCTCACTTTGTAGAAGTTGCAAATGAGCGAATGAATGCCAGCTGCTTGAATGCCGATAAAGGGAAAACAAGAATAAGAATAAGCTAAGAATATGACGTAGAAGAGCAACTTTGCACAAGACTAAGTCACAGCTGCAAGAGCAGCTGCGTGAGTCTGTTCTTAGGTACAGCTGTACTTTGAGCTAAAGGCGTACAGCAGGCTAATATGCTCACAATGACAATGTTAATATGCTGATGTTAAGCAGGTGTAATGTTTACTATGTTAGCAAACAATGGCCCTCATTTATAACTCTAACATACAAACCAATGCAGATCTGAGCGCAGTCATCTAACAATAGGCTTCACTTGTGCGTCACGCAACATTGTTAGCTCACCAATCACAGTGTAGGATTGATCGGCCTTGATAAAAGTGACAGTTCAAAACAGTCATCATTTGAATATCCAGCCTCAATATATTCTTGATTTAGAAGCCTCGCCCCTTGAGTTTACCTAATGGAGAGTAATATTACGTCCAAGAAGAGAAACTTTTCTCTGAAAGAAATGGAAACCAAGACTAACTGGTTCTATTTAAAGTGTGTTATCAAAAGAAGTCGGAAAAACACATTATGGACGCTGTCAACAGCATTGGAATAGACCCAATTTTCTGTCATGCGTTCCTTTCATAAATGAGGGTAAACGACATTAGAAAGTTACTGTTAAATGCAGTAAAGTGGTGGACCATCATTGCTATCCCTAATGCTAACATGACTACAATTGGTGATGGCAACATTTTAAAATGACTCTGGTTGCACAGCATGCACAGATCTTAATCTGAGTGAACATTTAGACATCACTTTCTTAATATGAGATACTGGGACTGCTATCATAATTATTCCAGACAAAGAAGCTATTATCATCTATCTTTATCTCTACAAGCAGTATTATCTTTAGATCCATAAAACGTCAGCCTGTGGCCCTCCTCACTAGAAAGTTTGGGCGTTTCTGACACAGACAGACATTAATCCAGCAGTACTGTACCGGATGTAAATACTGCTGCAGTGCCGCACTGCACACAGCTTATCAGCTGTTGCGAAACCAGCAGATTATTTCACATTCAGGAGCATTAACAAGCAAGGCAGCCTCTTTCTCCCATCCTCTCATTTCTCTCTCTTTTTCAAACAAAGATACACACACAAACACACACACACAGAGAATACACATGAAAGGATCTTTGCTCTTTCTGCTCTGCAATGAATCATTAGTCTGCAGGGCTAAAATAAGACTCCACCAAAGGCACCGAAATAGCATCATGACCAATCAATGGTCTACCAAAGAGAGACATTAGTCTGGATTATTGATGACTTGGCCTACCTCACATCACACTTCTTTCTGATATTGAGAGGTGGTTTAATTGCATTAAAATCGAATCAGAAAGAGATCCCAGTCTTCAGAATTTTCTTAATGAGACACTTCAACAGTCTTTGATTCATCATCTCAGGGCAGTCGAAATGTCCTGTGCCAATTCTTAAGGATGCAATTTGCAGAGCATCAGTCTGTTCATAATTTGGATTGAAAAGGAAGTGAGAGAAGTTGTAGGAAAAAAATAGTGGAGGAAGAAGACAGGATAACAGGAGGGAGGCTGGAAGGAATGTGGGTACGAGAGGTGGAGGATCTGTCTCCCTGGTGTCTCAGATGTGATTACACTCAGCAGGACAATGAGTCATCTCTGGGTGAACCAGACGACTGTGACAGTGAACTGAGTCTCAGCAGCTCTGTGTGTGTGACATTGCACCTCCATAGAAAAACACAGGCCATCTGCGTAACTGCGCTCTGCAAAAATATGCAATCTAACAAGTCATTTTAAGCCTTGTGCATACTTTTCATCCTCGAACAACTTATGGAAAATTCCAGTTGAATACAATGTGGTTCTATTCTTTTTCCGTCAAACTGTTTGTAGCCATGACGATGGTATTAGTATGGACGTACCCCAAAGTCAAAGCTGAACCAGGAATTTGGTGTGTAAATTGTAATTGATGTTTAACCCTTTGAAACCTGAGCAAATTGTCTTGATTTCTGTCAAAAACATGGGAAGAAGGCAATGAAAAACAAAAGAAATAATGACCCAAAAATTTGCGAGAAATTAGTAAAAAGTAGAAGAAAATGGCCTGAAAATTATTTTTAAAAATATGAAAAAGAAAGTAAAACAAAAAACAAGTAAATGACCAGGAAATTTGGTTTTAAAATAATAATAATTCCTCTGAAATACTTGTAATGGCTATTGTACAAACAGGAAACTTGACAAGAGACAGATACAGTTGGTTAACAAGCAGGTAGCCCCACAGTTTGGAGACATCCAGCAGCTAGCATAGCCTCTGTGACTGCACATAGTTCTCCACAAGTCTTGATCTCAGCTGTGTGGTTTACACACTTCCAACTCTAAACACAAGGTAATTCCTGAAGGTTTGCCCGTGGTTAAGAAAACATCTCATGTGAATAAGATAACTTTGGAATTGCAGGGAGAGTCAATTTTCCCCTCTGAGAGACTCTGCCTTCCTCACAGCTCAAAGCCTCTGCGCCAGGTTAACATATCCCAGATCAATCTGTCCACCGAACAAGAGACCAAACTGATATCAACCCTCCATCGAACTTAGGAAAAGACAAATCTAGCCCAAAATGTTAATGTAACTGGATTAAAAAAAACCCGCTGCGTTCACATGGAAGTGGGCAGACAGCAAACTGGATGTCATTAAATTGGGAACGAGCAGGACAGTGAAATTAGGTAAGACCAGCACAGAATACCAGTTACAGTAATGGTGGCCACATAAAATATTGTAACTTTTTGTCGTCCTGCTGTATTGTACAACAGGATGTAATGCAGTCCCCTCATACAAAGAGAAAACTGGGGCAATCTGGAGAATTACTGGACTATACTAAAATAACGGCATAAATTAATTCTTTGTAAACAACATAACATCACCATCACAGCATATGCACATGTGTGTTTCCTTTTCACGTCCTGCCATTCTGTTGGACTGTCATTTGTTTTTTCCTGTGCTGTCTGGTTGGTGTTATCTGTCTGATATCTGCCTAATTCTATGTGAATTTGTATTTCTGGCAACCTGGCTGATTAAAGTCCAATATTCACTCTCCATACAGATCTGTTTTGGTCTCCACCAACTCCTGAGGGACAAATTTGGCTCTTTAGTTGTTAAATGCTTTACTGTGTGCAGCAGCTAGTTGCGAAACTTTCTTTTTGCTAAAAATAGTTGCCTGCTCTGACCGACAACCATGCTGATAAGAGTGAACCAAAACAGTTGCAGACCCTAAAACCAAAGTAATGTGTCGAAAGACACCAACAAAGCCCCATAGACCTGAGGGGGAACAGTAGAGAGATGTGGTGATAATAAGTCTCTGTGGGTTTGTCACTCCACACTAAATTTTATGTTAATATAAAAATATTGATGAGAGCAGCTTAAAAATAGATATGTTTCATTGTCTTGTGCCAAGAATTTCTCTTTGAGTCTGTAATGCCAACTTGCTATTTTTAACATTTTATAGTCTGGTGTTGTCAGCGGGGACAGCCCAAAATGGAAAAGTCAACACTGCTAACGTCATAACAGGTTGATAAAAATCCAAGACAGATGTTGCACAGAGAATCTAAAAAAAAAGAAAAAAAGAGAGAGCTTTGGATGGGAACTTATGAGTGCTGTGTGTTTTTCCAGCTTGACTCCACCTCCTTCACTTTCTCAACGGTGGCTGTGTAAAGGCAGAGAGACTGTGGCAAGCCGAGATGGGTACTTTATATGATGTTTCATAAAAACGAAGGAAGCTAACATCAAAAGAGATATTAAATTTGCTGAAAGCATTCAGATTGAACCATTTATAGGACTTGTTTGGACATAAACCATCAGTGGGGTCCCTTTCAAATGTTCAGTAGGCCTCCACACTTATGACTCTATGTTGACAAAAGCAAGCAATTTTACTGCAATAACATCAATTTGAAATAAATCCATTCGTGAGTCTTTAGGGGGTCTTGTGATGGCAGCAAAATGGCGCTTGGTTTGCTAGAATGTATATTATATAATGCTATAAATAAGTAAGCGTGCGGTACATGAAGCAACCTCAGCACAGAGCAACTTACTGTGAAATATACAGTAGTACATTTTTTCCGACTGCTGCTCACATTCCTCATTCTCCGCTGGATGTGTTGGCTGTGCTGACAGAGTGATCTGTCCTGCCTCATCACCAGGGGATAAAGTGACTGATATGAGCCTAAACACACAATGAACACACACTGACGCGCACACACACAAGCGTGGTGCTAAGGGAACAATAACCAGCAGAGCATCCCAAAGCCAGCCGTTAGAGGAAAGGGGGCTGCTCTCTCCACCCCTACATCCCAACCAACCCCCCACCCATTTAAGCAGAGACGAGCTGCGTTGGCAATAATAAAAGGCTGCAGATGATACTCTGGAGGGAAGTGAAGAAGGCCATCTTGAATCCCCTGAGGACAGATTTTCCTGTGACACGTGCCCCAGCCTTGCTGGTAAATAACAAAAAGAGAGGTTATTGAGAGGGATTTGCTTCAGACTTTGGCGCCTTCATTTCCTATCACGAACCCTGAGGAATGCATAGTAGTTTGCAAATGCACTGGGAAAAGGGGAATTCAATTAAACAATAGATGAGACGAAAAGGTCTAATCAAATATTCAGTCTCTCACTGTCTTTGTTACTGTAAAAGTCACAGATGAGAGGAGTCTCCAGTACAGACAGATCGCAGCCCCAGAGGAGTGTGTCTTTGTACAGTATGCGTGCATGTGCATTAGTGTGTTTGTTACAGACAGATCAAGAGAGTGGCAGTCATCTTCACACTCGGCATCCATGCAAATACTTTTGGCCCCGGATGTGTCTAGACAACAAAACACACACACACTTTTTATTCCAGTATCCAATCGGTTGTTTGGGATGGAATATTCCAAGGGGGTCTGACCCATAATGAATATCAAAGGGCACAAAATATAACCATCATGAAATCCCAACGCGTGATCGGATGGGGGATGGCGCTTGAAGCTCTTCATCACCCAGACATAACAAGAAGCCCTTAACCCTCCCCTCCATGAATATGTATGGCTGTATTCACCGCCTCCCCGCCCCTGTGCCCCGCCACCAGCGTCCCAGACAAAGCACTTCAAACGCGGGCACAAATTGCGAGGGGGAACCCTATCGGCCTCCACCAGGCCCCCGCAGCCTTGAATAACTAATCCCAAGAGACCCAGGTTGGGAATAATGATCTGCTCTGAATGGTTAAACGCCACAGTGTTGAGCGTTTGTTGTTGGGCAGGTACATGACAATAACAGTACGCTGATAAACACACAGAGAGACTTCCAGTCCAGCCTGGGAGGAGACAATGGTGGCTTCATGAACTGCAGAAGTCATTGTGTTTGTAAGAGAGGAGCTGATGACGGTTTGGCTCTTTGCCCCTGAACGACGGCCCCACACTCCTGTGTCGTATTTCCTGTGATAATCAAACCGCTTGATGCCAGACAGGGAGGATGTTTGTTGACTGCCACAATGTATGGCTGCGCTCTGTGTTTCTTTCTTGTGATTCTCACATCGCTCTTGTTGTTATAGCCTGTATATTTTAGGTCAGTGACTGTCTCTCCCCGGCCGGCCACTTATCTCATCTGTATATTCTGGTCCCGTGTGCCAGCTGTACAAACAGTATGTGTATGTGTGTATGAGAGTGCGTGATGCATTGATGTCTGTGAAAGGGTTTAGCTCCTCTTTCAGGGGGGCAGACACTGGCAAGCTTCAAAGATGAGGCACCACTGCAGTTGTCTGCAGCACTCTGCGAAAATCACGGGAAGCTGCTACACAAGGCACATGACATCAGGCTCTCATGTCAAAACGTTCAGATTTTGAAGTTCTGGGAGTCGCTGACGCACATGTGATGACGATTATCTCATTTCACAGAGCAGGTCAGCAGGGCTTCTTATGCAATTTAACGCTGAGAGCTCGAGAAGGAGAAAGAGCATGAATTAATCAACTAGTTGTACAAATCTCAGAAGCACGTGTAGATCAAGATGAGACTGCCCTGGGTACACATGGCCCCAATAAATTACAAACTATTTCAAGGGTGTTCTTGGCTTTGAAAATAGGACAACCGCCTGCAAGCAGACAAAATGCTAACACTGCAATCTTTTTATTATGATTCATCACTCTGAGCATACAGCATAATTCAGTATTTGGTCAGCTGTGCAGCCTGATGGGACAGTGCCCACCTGGACTCAGACAGGTGGCCTGATGAGATACACGAAGAAATCTCAGGTCGAAACAAGAATTGCCACAGATTTCAGATTTAGAAAAAAATAGATAAACCAACAGATCCCAAGAGTCAGCAGGCGAGACAGCGTGTTAAAGGGATAGTTCCGATTTTTCAAAGTGAGGTTGTATAGGGTGCTTATCTATAGTCAGTGTGTTACATACAATAGACGGTCTGAATGCCCCCAGTTTGGAGAAAAAGGCTGGAGACTGAAATGAAAGCTGTCTTTCCTTCAGACAGTGAGTTCGGACGGGGAAGCTGTGAAAGGCTTCAGTTCCCAAACTATGCTCTCATCAAAACCACAAACAGTAATCTTAGCTTGCTGAATACTGAGGTTGCTGGTCTACCGCTGCTTTGATCAGTTAGTTAGTTAGTGCTACTGTGACTCTGGTGAATCTAAACTTACCCTTTTATACACCCAAGTCACACAATAATACAAACAGAATGATGATCGACCCAGTGGTGGACCAGCAGCTCCTGTGTTCAGTGATGTTAAATTACTGTTTTTCTCAATGGAGTCTGGCTTTGAAGAGAGCGATTTAACACTTTCCTTTTCACGTTGAAATCACTGCAGTGAAAATACTCTCAATATAGCGTACACAGATACTGACAGCAGTAAATTGCCGAATCTCTATGTTGGACTCCACGGAAACCTTCAGAAGGACTGTGGGATATGAACATGTGGCAGCCAGAGGTTACGGGTGTTCTGCCAGCGCAGGGACTCGATGGCAAAGGCCTTTTTTTCTTTCTTTGTGGCCAGTCGAAATCCACATGAAGAGAACAAGCTCCAGAAGCCGGACGCCGCCTCCTCCAGCCACCAGCGCGCTGTCAGATACATAAACAAACCTACACACTCATATCTGTCAAACTTTTTTGGTGATCGGAATATTTTCAGACTTAACGTAAAAATATCACAAGCCCACACACAGTTTGTCTGCACAAGCTGGAGAACAACTTCGAAAGCACTGACACACAGGAGCAATATATCAAGCTGGTAAACTGATTCACTATTAAGGGAGTAATATGGTGACGTATACTTATTACTGTGATTCATTGCTTTCATTTTCTAGTCTGCCTGATTTTAATGTGGAAAAAAAGTGATGTAATAGTTGGTTTTTAGTAATATTCATTCAGCAGGTTACATAAATTAAATATTTGTGGTTCATTTTTTCTAAGTGGTTAAAGTCAAAAGGAAAGGAAGAAAATTGTTGCCAATATGGCTCTTTTGGATTCAAACCAGACATTTTCATTACAGAAAATTGTCCCTATGTAGCTGCTTGCTGTGAGTCATACTGACAAACAATGGTCAAGCTCACGACCACATGCCCCAACAAATTGCCGGGAATGTTAATATCTCTGCAACAAACTCCCACCCACCGCCACCACCAACTTCGCCTAATTCATCGCACACAGCTGGAAGACCTAGGTTATAGGTGGAGAGCAATCATCTTCTTCTTTTAACAGGACACTATGAATGAGGCCACAGCTGACAACAATGGAGTGTACCTTTTAGATGGTCGCCATAGCAACGGCTGCAGACAGCGCGAGAGAGAGAGAGCAAGAGAGAGAGTGCAGGTCCACCGCTCTGCGCAGTGAGGATCCCTGCACGAGTGCTCCACTTTTCCCTCTTTACATGTTACCGTTACGTTCACCCTGCATGAGAAAACAGTCTGTTTTAACCCGCAACAATCTGCAAATGATCACCCCCAAGTCAAGCTCCTGTATGACGAGCCAGATGCTTTGTTCCAGCATAAATTTACATAAAGACTGACGCTGCCAAATTAAGCAGACTCCAGCCCGAGCATCAGCTGCTCGAGAGTACCGAGAAGGGCGTAGCACATTCATAACTAGAGAGAAAATGTTGATATATTGAAGAAGCACATTTATGCCGTGCCGTTAGTCATGCTTCTTGCAAGCAACACACACCCACATAAAGATATCGCCGTGACTGCATCCACACGTCTAAAAATAATCAAATCAGAGACTAAGAATTCACTCAAACTCAATCTTATTCAGCCAGACACGGCAGTGCAAATCCAACTGGACATGCTGCACATCCACACCGCAGACAGTCAACAGCACCAGCGAGCAAAACAAGATCACACATGACACACACACACACAGTCTGACCACAGCTGCTGGAATACCTTTTTCTTTGACCATGACCATTGGAAATTGAGGTAACTCTGCACCAGAAAAGGCTCCGGGTATCGATCAGCAGCAACACGGGAGCTGCTAGTTCCTTTTTTTAGTCAAGACCGAAGAGCACAAAAACACAGACGAGAGAGAGAGAGAGAGGGAGAGAGGGGGAGAGAGAGAGAGAGAGAGAGAGAGAGAGAGGTGTAGGCGCTGCCTAGCTCTCCTCCCGAAAAAGCTGCTACAGCGTGGGGTTTGCCTCCCGACTGCCTGTTTTCCTCCCATCCCTCTCCTCCTCCTCCTCCTCCTCTGCCCACTCCTCCTCCTCCTCCACCTCCTCCCTCTTCCCCTCCTGCTCCCTCTCTCTCTCAGCCCCTCTGT
The DNA here is from genome assembly GCF_008729295.1 of Plectropomus leopardus. NCBI lineage: Eukaryota > Metazoa > Chordata > Actinopteri > Perciformes > Serranidae > Plectropomus > Plectropomus leopardus. The sequence goes on from NC_056467.1 coordinate 36,859,338, forward strand.
TGTGTCAGCCGCCTCCTCATTGCAGCAACCAGGTGGCTGCTGCTGCAACCCCAAATCCACTAAACAGACCCCCTTAAGCACATAACAACAGTAATACACACATGCATGTAAAGAAAAACTCTAGTAAAGACCACGTTTAATGATATCTGTTATATCAGACTCTCTTCTTTTCTCCTTGTCCGCATAACACGTCAACTTCCACTGCAAACTGTGTGGTATGCTGTGAACGTATGGCACCCTGAAAATGAAGATAAACTCTATTCCATGATTAAAAACTTCATCAAACTGATTTTTACCAGGAATGACCGTTCACCACATCACCGTGCAGTATAACACACACCTCAACAAAGATTTTCTATTATTCCAACAGGGCAGCAATTACTCTTTTCAGTGCAGTAATTAGCCTGCTGCGCTGAAAGATTGGTTCAATTTAATGGAAATTAACGTATTTGACAGTGAAAAAAATATGTATTCAGAAGCCCTAAAATCCTCAAACAAAAGTTTGAAGACTGACTTCTTCTGGAATTGCTTCGTGACAGCAACTGGAGGTGGTTATTGCAACAAAATGAATAATTTAACCTAAATAAAAGATGTATTAAACACATTATCCACAGTTCACAAAGAGTTCCCTAAATGATAAGCACTTTTTTCAGAATATTATCTGCACTGCAGTGTTAAGAATAATATAAAAAAGGGGTTATCTAATCTGATCCGATCAACGCTGTCAACCTGACTATCATGCCGTGAGCCAGGCTCACCCTGAGTGACAGCCTAAGTTGATAATAATCGCACCGCTTCCATGTGCCTTGAACTGTATGACCACTGCATGCAAGGGTAAGACGGGCCATTTGAGGTTAAAGGCCAGACTTATCGTGATCTTTGGCATGGGCTTTGTGTTAATATCTTTAGTAGATAGTCTGAAATCCAATTACAGAGAGCACGGGAGAGCACGTTCCTGGCTGAGCCTGGTGAAGACACCAGCTCTTTTATTATCTGCGGCTGAAATGACAAGTGGTGGAAAGTAACTAAGTATATTTACTGAAGTATTGTACTTAAGTAAAGCGTGAGGTACTTGAACTTTACTTGAGTATTACATTTTTTGCTACTTAAATATTTCTACTCCACTCCATCGTGGTAACAAATATACTTTTTGCTCCACTGGACTTATTTGATAGCTTTTGTTACTAGTTACTTCATGGATTCTGAGCATGAATAAAAGATATAACCAACTAATAATTGTATTAAAATAGATTAAGCTGGATAGATTTAGCAGTATGTTTACCAGCTGCACAGAAGCTAAGCAGCATGGGGATGGGGGTCAGCAACAAAACCTATTTTAGCCTCATAAAAAAGCAATATTAGTTTAAGTGTATGCTATATTGCGTGCATTTTTACTGCGTCAGATAGCCGTTAGCAGCTTCAGTTCCTCATCGATGCTCTTGTCAAAGCCACCAGACTCCACTGACAAAAACAGTAATTTTAGCCTGCTGAACACAAGAGCTGCTGGTCCATTTTTTGCCTTGAACAGTTATTTTGTTTGTGTTATTGTGTGACTTCAGTGAATCTGAATTAACCCCTTTTAAATACCAGAGTCACACAATAACACCAACAAACTAACTGATCAAGTCAGTGATAGATCAGCAGATCCTGTGTTCAGGAATGTTAAATCTCTGTTTTTCTCAATGGAGTCTGGCTTCGAAGAGAGCAATATAACAGCTTCAGTTCCCCACTGGAAATCATTACGGTAAAGCAGTATAAAATAATCACAATATGGAATACAGTTAAACAGATATTAACTTTGTGTAGATGGCTTAAATATGTTTTGTTTTTGACCCCCATTAGTAGAATTCCAGCTTCAATGTTGGACTTTAGCCTTCTTCTCACACCTGAAGCACTTTTTGCACTTACTAAGGGTTTTTTCCCTAAATTCTTGCTTGTGTTGTACGTCGCTTTGGATAAAAGCGTCTGCTAAATGAAATTGTAGAATTGTAGAATTCTCATAACTGAGGGTGTGCTGACTGATATCTAGTGTATGTAATATACTGTCTAAGGAAAAGGTAGTCCACACAAACACCATTAAAGGAAACTGAACAATCCCTTCAAACATTTGAAACCTGAAGTGCCATCACTCTTCTTGTGCTGCATTCAGACACATCTCACAAGAATTTAAATATTTAAACACTGAGCAAATTGGTTCAACTTCTTTCATAAACACGGCAAAAAAGGCAACGAGCCACATTGTAAGAGATGTTCCAGGCACTGCAATAGATAAGTAGAATTAAAAATGATTTTAAAAAAGCTAGGGAAAAAAGAAAAAAAAGCTAGGGAAAAACAATATTTCTTCTTGTCGCAATTACAAATTTAAAATTGTGTTACAGAAAGTTTTTATTTTTAAATTCTTTTTACTTTCTTTTTTGTTTTGTTTAGTTTTTGTTTATGGTTTTAAAATAATTTTTAGGTAATTTTCTTGTACTTTTTACTAATTTCTTGATCATTTTTGGGTAATTTCTACTTTCACTGCCTTTTTCCCGTGTTTTTAAGAAATCAAGTAAATTTGCCCAGCTCTAAGCTCTCAAGTGATGAACACATTAATACATCAAAAATTATAATCCAATGATATGATAGATTTTATTCTGAAATGGACCACATTCTGCATAATGGGTACTTCTGCTTTAAGGACTTTAAGTATATTCTGATGCTAACACTTATGCATTTTTACTCAAGTGAACATTTAGATGCAGAGTAACAGAGTGTTTCTGCACTGCATTAATATTACTTATACTTCAGTAAAAGATCTCAATACTTCTTTCACCACTGGAAATGATCAAATGAAAGATTTCCTTTCAACTTCACTTCAGAGACTTAACTCTTAAATGTCAAAGTACACACTCTTTGTACAAAGTAATATAAGGTCTCAAAAACCCTGTGCATTACTGTAACTGCTTTTATGCTACACCTACAGTGTGCATCTGCAAAATGTGTGAAATTATAAACAAATACTGTTTCACTCAGGCCTGACTAAAAGCTCTGCAATACAACTAGTAATAAAGTTTCTTATTTGCCTCCAGGGGAGGCATCCACTGACAACCAGCTGGGACATAGCAGGGGAACAGTCCAGTGTTTACACACACTTCAATGTGTGAGCTACAGACGATATGATTTCAGAAATAACTCATCCATGTCACACCAGCAGCAATTAGAAAGCCCACAGTCATTGACCCATCTGTCCCATGCTGGAGCTACCGCTGTACTGCTCTCTGTGGCTGAGGGGGAGGAATAGTTTTGCATCAGCACCACCTCTGTAATTGCTGATGCAGGCATCCCATTTTGCATTCATAATGCATTCATCCACTGCAGTGTCAACTGTGCCACCTGCTGGATGCCCAACGACGTGCATCACTCTGCACAGGGGCGTTTTCTTCTCATCAGGATGTGGAGATATGCCAAGTGAGGCAAACGGTAAAAATAGTTAGCGGAAATGTCTTCAGCACTCCACCCTTTCTTTTTTTATTATGAAGGAAGAGAATTATGTAATGAGCTTGTGATGACCAAGGACTTGACTGGCTTTCCAAATTTTAGATGGTCAAAAACCACTTCCTGCAAGAAAATTAGAGGTTTACAATGTGGCCACTAACTTCTTAATGTCACACAAAGAGTGTCCAGAGACTGTGCCTTCTCATAATACTGTAATGGAGTTTTTGTAATTTTTGCCTCTTTTAATAATGTCTGTAGGAGCTGCTGGACATTCATGCTACACAAGGCTTGCCAAGAGCAATTCCTGAGTAGCAAAGCCTATTATCCATGGATGAAAGGTTTCTACTGTATTTGGCTCACCTATGGATCATCCATGTCTGGCTGTCCATTAATAACCCGGCTGGGGGACTATACACTGAACATCCCTCATATCAATGCAGATTAAGCACTGTTAGCGTTTAGCATGTAATTAAGGCCGTATAATTTACAGTTATAGACCCCTACCTTGAGTGGTGAAGCTAGACTAAGGTCACATTTACAGTAAACAACGGTGGTCTGTGTGGATGTACTGCACAGTTATCCCTGGGATTAAAATTAGGATTGCGGGATGCCAGACAAGACACACGCAGACATACACATGCATACTGAATGCTTGTGTAAATACTTGTAACTACACATCCTATTCCCTGGTTGATGATTTGCGCATTTCTACTAATCCGACAGACACATAGCGTGCCAGTGCAACCAGGATGAACCCCTCAACGCTTTTAGATAGCACAGACAGACCTGCCTTTCTATGGGATAATGACAGACTCTTCACCAGCTTGTATCTATTTTAAAACAGGTTACAAAACACAATGAGAACCCTTTTGAACAGCAATCATGCGCAACCTCCTTCAAAGTGTATTTCACCCAAGTTGCATTAGCATTCCTGTGTTTTCACTAAAACACTGGCTCATTTTTCCCTTTTTTCTAAGCATTTCAACAATTTGCAAACATAAAACCACATTTTTTATTCTACAATCCACAGGAGGCTGCACATGCGGACTTAGTCTCATGTGCAGCCTCTTCTTTGAGGTATCGTCAAAGACTTAGTGACCTCTGGATGACACCAGCTGGGGAGCAGAGTCAGAGCCATATATATTAAAAAGCACTCAACAAGTGAAATAATGCAGCATCGTTTGCAGTGTGGAAACTGTGAGCAACATTCAGAAAAGGGTAACGGTAAATAAAAAAGTCTTGTAACAATATTTTTTTTACAGATATCGGGTCTTAGGAAAGACACGGAAGACTTTTACCCACAAAATTGAAAACAGCCGTCAAATGACCCAGGCTTGACCTATGCAGAACTCACAGAATAAGCAGCGATTGACTGTCACTGTCACTGTTTGATAGATTTTAGCTGCATAAGCCTTGGCCTGTGTGATCTTTGATCCGGGGTCACTCTGCACAGTGCACAAAGCTTCCGTGAACCTTAGCTATTAAGTCAAAATCAAACCTTCACTGCAAAATAGAAGAAGTTGCTGCTGCCCACAGTTTTTGCAACTAAGTGCCAAGCAATGATGCTTTTACTACTGTGCCTGGCATGCTATCAGAAAATACATAAGGTCTAGAAAATCTCGATTTGTCCTCATGCCCATGTTGTAATCCTGATGTAAGCCACCATGTTGCTTCCTCATGTACTGTTGCTTGGCAAAATGCAGCAGGTCCGCCCTTGCATATGCGTTTGCATTATATAACTATGGATAGGACAGTGATTAATTTCTTTTTTGCGGCAACACTTTTTGGCGTCAGGTAGTTGTGGTTGTGCAAGTCGCACACAGGAGATCTACGCACAGGTCAGATGTGGAAAGCCTCAACAGGTCACTGTCATCCAATTAAAATGAATTAATCTTTGAGCAACGACTAATCAATTCCCTTTCAGACACCTACTTGTAAACAAAATGCCAAGCAGTGCTGCCAAATTGCAGTACGGGACCAAAACAGCAGCCCCTCATGGCATCAACAAACAATTGCTGAAGGGAAAAGCAGGTAACGAGAGGAAAGTGGATGGAAGAAAATAAAATAAATGTAATGTAAATTAAATGTGTCAAAAAATAGACAAATACTATTTCTCATAGTACTCCCTGTAAATCAGTGCAACAGCTTTCTTCATTTTTTCCCATTCACTCATTGATTAAACAATCATCACTGAAGTTGACTGTTGTTGGAGTCAGCCACAGCTTGGATGGATGGATGCAGTGGGAGATGGGTGAATACATGATTCGAATGGATGCGTCTTTCTCCTGTCCTACCTGTAGCGACCTCGTTAAGCCTCTCGCTCAGATAATATTCATTTGGGTCGAGGTAGGGCAGCTGCTCCATATATTGTTTAGGAATGAGGTAAAGGACCTCAGCCACGTGCCCATCCTCGATGATGGACATGCGCTTGACCGAGCTCTTGCGTTTCACCCGGACGCGGTCGACACTGTGGCTGCGGCTGGAGCTGCACAGCTTGCCCAGGCTGTTGAGATTGGGCAGAGTGGGCATGGTGGCACCCCGGTCCCCTTCGGTTGTCCCACAGAGAAGGGTGAAGCACTGTTGGTAGACGTCGGCCAGGGTCGGGCTCAGACCCGCTCTGAAATCCAGTCGCCTTTGGACATCAAGAACATGGGTTCTTCATTGAGGCACGAAATGGAAACAAAGGAGCCAGAGCTTGGTGGGCGAATTCACGGCAGCTCATCATAAAATCATGGCAACATCCAGTGAGGCCTCCTGTGGAAACTTCTCCTGTCCTGAAACCCTCCACCTGTCACTTCAGATCTGCGGTGGACATTAGACGTGGAGCGCTGATGTCCACCTTGAGGTGGGGACGCCAAACGGCAGGCGGCATGTATGACAAAGCACTCTGCCGCAGGTAGATGCAGAGTGAGAAACAGGGAAAGAAGCTTACACTATGAGTGTCTTCAGCCCAACCAGCCTAGTGCCTTAAGCAGCTTAGGGCTGACGTCGAGCCTATGATTATCTTCTGGGTGGGGTTAGGTAGCTCTTCATCAGGCTGGGACAGTGTATGGGGGGAGTCTCTATACCTGATGTGACTCATGTGCATCCCAATCACTGCTCTTCTAATTCACGTGTCCAATGAAGAGATGAGATTCTGTCAGACCTTTCAAAAGGCAAGCACATTGTTTATTTCTGTGAGCTACATTTTAGATAAAAGTGAGACATTAAAGAGCTGTATGCAGCATTTTAGAACACTGACATAACAGCAAACAACTACTTGCAGTGTAAAAACATTGTAGGCTAATGGTGTCTTGAGCAGAGAATAAAGTCATGCTCCCTCCGTGTGTGTTGTAATCTGAGCCGCTCTGTTTTTTTGTTTTGCAAGTGCATGTTAGTGCAACACACTGGCCACCCCACTGGCTAAGTAAGCACCACCACTCTGTTCTGCACTCATATGGTGGTACTGCTGATAATGCCCCACCAAACCAGGAACTGTCCATTTATCCCATGGCCCAAAATTCAGAAAACCTATTTGTCAGAAAAATATCCCACTGGACCAGAAACCATTTCTTGGAAGGCCAAAAAAACTAAAGCTCATTGCTCTGAAGTTCCATTTCTCCGAAAATACACACTCCATGCAATTAGACAACCCAATTGCGTGAATCTTTGCATTGTGCATTTCTCTGAACTACAGATACATTACATTTGTCAACAATGCTGTGGTGAAGGTGTGGTGATATTTAGGCGCAAAAAAACACTTGGTTATGGCTCAGAAAAGTGTTTGGTGGTGCAAAAGCAGCTGGGAAAGCAGACATGAATTTGTGAAAAATACTTGGTTTCGGTGGCTCAAATTATGCTGAAAAGGCTACAAAGGGTCGGTAAAAACTCCCAGGAACGGTGGTTTAAACACTGTCGGACAACTGAAACTAATGGCAAGGAGTGTGTAACTTTAGAGAAATAGGGACTTCAGAGTAGTTGAGGTTTGTTGTTGGGTAAATGAGCTGTTGCAAAAATGGGGCTTTTGGTCATTTACCATTTTTAGCTCTGTCAGCACATTTGCTGTGGTTAGCACTCTTCGCACCTTAGCACCATTAGCTGCTAGCTGCCGGCTCAACCACCTCCATGTTGAGAGCTGCATGGAGACAACCTTTGAATCATAGTTATGCTCTGAATGGTGCGTGCAGCTCATTTAAACAAGATCCTTTTATGCTCACAAAGTGTGTTTTTGAGTGAATTTGCTTTGCATTAACCGAATGGATGCATATCAGCTTGCAGCATCACAGTGATCCAAGACATACTTCAGGGTAGACTGCCTTGGAAGTCTGCCAGTCCTTTACAAGGTCAACAGCTAGCAAGGTCATTCCTCCAGCCAACAATGCACAAACCCACTGTTAATCATCAGCAGGATCCTTCACAATAAAAGACACTATCAGCACTGAAGCGGAAATGCCAGCAGTGGCTCTAAATTATCAGCTAAAATGATCAGGAATAGGATTTTGGAAGATTTGGTAACTTAGTAAGAGGGCATGTTCTGAGTTTTTAATCTTCAAACCATCTAATGTTGGGATGAATTTGTTTGTGCAAGAACATCTAGAGTGTTTTCTAGACAAGCCAAATCCGTATAACACAATATTGAGCTACTGAATTTTTACAAGTACTCTTTTTTTTGACTCAAAGACGCATTCACCTTCCCTGGAAATGTGAGTTCAGCGAGAGGTAAATTTTGAGTCTTCCTGGTGGAAAGTGAAAAGATAAATGACGCAGAGGGAGAATCTGAACAAATTCCACAAAACAATATAACCCCAAACACCAGTGCTGTTTTAAACCAACTTAAAACATCACATTCTTTTCAACTATGAAAACACATTGCAGCTAAGATAAGATTGTCTCCTACATACATACACAGGTTAATGTCTGAAAGTATAAAAACAGAGGAAAACCTTCCTTGACATCTAATATTCATCAAAGAGATAAAGCTAATCACAGCTATCCACTCTCTCCCAGGAAATTAAATAAATCATGGAGGTACGCAGGCATGATGAAAAGCACAGCAGACAATGACAAAGCACAAAATATCGTTTTAGTCTGGAGATATCGGGCTTGGCCTGCACTTCAAAATTAATGATTTTCCTCTTCGTCTGAGAGGGTGCACAAAGAGGGGATGGCTGGAGCTTAGCTAACTACTATTTCCATCTTCACAAGTTAATGAATTTGACTTAATTCAGGTTCCGCTTACAAGCACGCCTTCATTCAGAAAGCCTGCGTTTCACTTAAGAGTAAAGATAAAGTGTGATGGTGAGGCATGAGCAAGAAGACGAACACTCTTACACCCACACATGCAGACACATGGACCTCAGGGTAGCTAAGGACATGCTATTCTGCTGCAGTGAGGCACTGCCCTCCAATTGTCATCCACTCTGTTGTAGCTTTGATACGACTCGCAAATCAACACATAACATGCTCAGGACACACGACTGCTGTCCCTGCACACAGAAAAATCAGACGCGCACACAAATCGCATCCCAAACATTTTCCAAGCCTCTGCCGTTCCTGCATCCTGCTTCACACTAGAAGAAACACACCCCTCCTCTTCATCTGTCCCCCCCTCCCTGTCTTACCATCCAGTCCGAAGCAAGAGGTGATTTTTTGGGCGTAGTTGCAGAGCCCGTCGTAGCCAGGCTCCTGCCTCACTGTATCCCTCTCCCCCATCTCTACACACTCCCACACACACCGTCCCGTCCGGCAGCGCTTTCACTCCTTCCCCTCCTCATCAATTATTCAGGCTTTTGCCAGGACACATGCATGCGCGCGCACACCAACCGCCTTGTTCGCACATACAGCACGGACACACACAGAGACAGAGAAAAGTGCTGATGCAGAGGGTCGTGCTGTTGGAGCATGAGCAGCCCTCTCCAGTGGTCGGATAAGGATGAGGCACCAGATTAAGTTACTGCAGAATGGTGCCGTGCCTCCTTTTCCATCTACCACTGATCGTCCAGATTACACTGCAGTGTAACAGGTACGCTGTGCAGGATGTGCTTACCCCGCTCAAGGAAAGGGCGGGGAGGAGGGGGAGGAGGAGGTCAGAGCAGGGCAAGACTGAAGAAGGGAGGACTTTCTATGTTGCCAGTAATTTAAAGTGATCCAGACATCAAAATGCATTGATTATTTTCAGATCTGACTTCTGGAAAAAAAGAACAGTCTTTGTATTTGAGATGGGGATAAAAGAGAGGAGCAGTAAAGTACCAATTTATAGACTATCCCAGTACTGAAAAAGTCTGGCTGAGGAGCACTATGTGTACGTTTCAAAAACATGTGCTCTTTGAATTAAAGGACAAAAATGACTTATTTCTTTTGTCAATACGTCAAAACATTCAATGGCACACTGTTTTTGCAAAGGTTAGCTCGCTAGTCATCTCTTACTTATACTGAGGACTCATGTACCCTGTACAAATTGTGTATATTTTTATTTATTAATTGATGTTTTGCATGGAATTATGCAGCCTGTATCTGATGTTGCTGATTGTGTGATGTATCTGCTGCTTTGTCGGAGTTGACCTGAGTGTCTGTAGACTAACTTCATTGATTGCACCTGTGACAGTTATCTAGTGCTGCTCTGATTGCCTGACACCTGACATCAGCCGTGGTATATCTGTGAGCTGCCACTTGTTTTAACGTGCCCTGACGAAAACTGTGAGCTGAAACACAAAGCCGTTAAGCCAATTTATTTAAGGATTTTATTAAATTTTGCAAAACAGTGTGCCTTTGACTTTTTTCTTTTGATTTTTTGACAAAAGAAATAGCAAGTCTAACCCTCCCTCCTTTTTTAACCCCACTACTGAGTCCCAAAACACAGAAATGAATTAGGCTCCTTGACTTTAGACCTTGTCAATGTGTTTTTTGACTGTGTTTTTAGTTAGAGGCCTGAAATAACGTCCGCAGTTAACACTAGCTGAAGAGACTTTCACGTTTTGTTCCACATGAAATACATCAGTAAATACCCCACTCATGAACTTTGATGCTTTTATGCGTCTTTAAAATGACGGTTGCTAACAAGTGGCTAAAACAGACAGAACGTCATTACATCACGCTGAGCTGAACACGGCTTTACAGGGCGCCATTAGCTTTCGGGGTGATTTTTGTGCATATTGATTGTGATCACAGGCCTGAAATATTAACATTTTCAACAATTAAACCTTGCTGAACTCTGATTTATGTTGCTAAGAATCAGCTGACTTTTTATTAGGGAAAGAAAACCCTGAAATACACAAATTCAGAACACTTTACTACAATGCTTTCAAAACGGTCCAATATAAAATATGACATGCCAACTTATACAAACAGCCCAGGAGTAGCAGAAAACTGGATGAACAATATTGGCCCACATATGTGAGAACTCTGCCGCCCAACATGTTGTTTTAAGATTCTGCGCTGGAGCAGAGATAAATGGCTTAAATGGGCCGAGAGGAACAATAAATTCACCCATATATGAATGTCCAAACCAAACAGCAGAGGACCAATGGTAGCAGAACTGCAAACTATAACAACAAATGACCAGATTATGTTAAATGTCATAACTGCGGTAGGTTTAAGGGGATTTCCCACACCAAGAGGGAGAATGTACTGTAGGAGAAACCTGATAAGAAATGTCCCAACACCCCTTAAATGCCACTACCTAGGTGACCTTGAAAAATGCTATTAACTCTCAGTGGCTGTGGCCAAAATGCTCAGTTGCCTGCCCACAGGTAGAAAATAATGTAAAAGCACTATGTGCTCTGTAAACATCCCATAATAATGTAATTTTTAAAAAGGGTTTTATTTTAAAAAGAAGTTACGCAGCCAAAAGAAAGCAACACAGGAAATATGATGACACTGAAAGGTCCACATAGAGCAGTATGGCCGCAAGGGTGTATTATGAGGTGGGGTGGCTAATGGAAGGGCATCACTACCAAGGTAAGAGCTGATGGCCTTGTGCTGAGAGAGGTGGGGGGTTGGCGACTGCAAGACTGAGAGCACGGTAATGGCTGATGCTTGCTGGACAACTACGGGAGGGGCTGGTGATCATAAATGCATACTAGGAGGGCAAAGTGAAGTCATTTGAGACGTTTTTTAATTTCTTGTTTCTATGGGAAGTAAAATCAGCTAACAGGTTTCAGATCTTGTCTTTAGATTTTTTTAATGTAGGATTACTGGTATAACACAGAAACTATGTAAGCTTAGCCTGCAGCTATATATTGATATCATGAAAATAAAGTAGTAGTAAGTAGTATGATGATAGCAAATCATCAATATTTAAAGCCCCCTGGGATGACTTCAAATGGCCAACCAACAGTCAACAACCCAAAGATATTAAATGTATTAACTTATGACAAAGAAAAGCAGCAGATCCTCATAAATGGAAAGTTGGGAATGAAAAATATTTGGCATTTTGCTTGAGCAGTTACTTAAATGTAAAATCCTTTATCAATTTTTTTTGTTGAAACATAGTGAAAATTAATCAAAATACATTTGGAGTGCCCAAAATATAATAGGACTGATGTTTAGATTCTCTGCAAAGACTAGAATATGGGAAAAATATATTCTGATTTATTATCATTGTACAAACACTCTATGTCCTCTTGTTAATTATTGTGAAACATAGTGTAATTAGTGCAGTTGAAAAAAGACATTGACTTAGCCTGGACCATGACAAATATCTATGTGATTTGACATATTGTTATCTTTTTTGCATCAATGTGCCAGATTTATCTGTGATTATAAATTCATAACCTCCCATTCATGTAACCAACACAGAGGTAATTAGCACAACTGTCGGGGCTAAATGCTGTAGGGGTCTTATGAATAATGATTGGCTCTATGCAGGGACTTAAGCGGGCTAATCAGATCTATGTACCACAGGGGGGCTGTCAAGAAAACGGTGGGCTCTCAGCTCCATCGATCTCCAGCAGTAGCCATGGAGGACAGATAGGACACAGCAGTGATGGAGAAGCCGTCTTGCTACACAGGCTCAACTATACAGAGTTTGAAGAGGAGTGACATGCTACACAGCTTTAGCTTCTTTATAAATGTTTTACCCCGATAAGGATCAGGCCCATCATGATGAATCCCACTGCAGATCTTATATAATAACATTAAAGTGTAATGTCAGTATTTTTAAACCTGGACCCTTTCTTCCCATTTTTGTGTGTCTAAGTGACATCAAAAGTGGCAGCTGCGAAGCTGTGCACCGCCAATGTACGACCAATAAAATGCTTCTTTTTGCCACTGAGAGGCTCAGATTATTATTCTAAGTGTCTGACAATATTATATAAAGGATCCCTGTAACAATAGACCCTTTTGTTAAAGAGTAAGATCCTTTTTGTTTAGCCAGAAACGGCCTAGAATTGCCATTGTCAAACTCACCAGACTTCGTATAAATAAATAATAATTTTATGATTGTAAAACACACTTAATTCAAAGTTGACAAAAATAAACAGAATCAAACTCACAGAGCCCATCTTGATTCATCTTTCCACTGTTCCAACAATCACCGACTCTGGTTTGATTGAAATAAACCCTTAATTCCTTGTTAGTTGTGAAAATATGCTGGTTCTATACATGCTCAAATTACTGTTTATTTAAACTGTGTTGGACAGTGGTAATTTGTGGGCTGTTCCTGGTTAAACAAAAAGGATCTCACGCTTTAACCGAAATTTCTACCTCTGTGTGGAACCTTCTTATAATGTTATCAGACACTTCTAACAAAAAGCTGAGTCTATCAGTGGCCAAAACAAGAACTTTTAGTGGACATACATTGAGGGTACACAGTTGACCTATCGCCAACCCCCCTCCCCTTAGCTCACTTGGACAAACAATTGGCGCGCTACCTAAGCTAACAGTGGCGGCTGTCAGTGTCAAAAACATATCCAAAGAGGCGATACAGAGCTTTGGGGACAGACACTCTGTATTTCACACAGAAGCCATCAAGTGTCTTCATGACGCCGCGGTGTTAGCGTTAGCCAGCCTTTGCTTTCTTCGTAATGTTATAGCTAAGTTAACGTCAATGGTTTTCAGTTGGGTGAGCTTTAACGCCAACCTTTTGCTGCAGTTAATACTATTGCCAGCCTGTCAAAGAAAAAAACACACCGAGACTACATTAAACAGACGACATGACGTGCTAGCCTTACGAAGCTTAAGTTGTCCATAATGTTAGCTGCTGTAAGCTAACTTAAGCTAACGTTAATGAGCAAAGTTTGCTGCGACGGTGACATTACACAATGCTGCGACATTGTGTATGAGGTTATATCGGGTTATATAGCTATACTTGTCACTTGCAGCAAATTTGCGAACAATATGATGCCTTACCTTAGAACAAATGTAGACATCCTTTTTTTATCTCCTTTAAACTGAGCTGATCCCTCTACTGCCGGTGACGGCTCGTGGCAGCTTGCAGTGGGAACTCCCGGCATCTCGTGCCAACTAGCGCCACCCTGCGGTATACTAGCGGCACTGGCTTGGTAGCTTTGTGGCTGCCATAATTTAAAATAATAAATAATTTTAAAAATACCAATTTTAAAAAACTATTGTCTTAATACTTAACTTAGACATAAAAACATAGGAAAAAAGGTCCAGGCTGAAAAATATTTTAAGTTACCCCTTAAGGTGATTGTCTCTGCTTCTATCCAGCTCTCAGCCAGACAGACCGCCTCATAACAACGTACAGCCCGAACAGCTGGAGGCTCTTTCTCTCTTCTGCAAGAAGTCACCTGACACAAATCCACATAGGTCCACCTGATGGGTACTAACACGCTCCACCTGCACTGTTTTCACATGTAAGTTGATTAATGCTCAGCAATAAATGAAAGCATCTTCCTCACTCAGACAGGTTGAGATCGTTGCACCAAATTATAGTTTTGCATCTGTTTCCCAAAAGATTTTTGTCACCTCACCAAGGACAACAACCCTCGAATTTCCACTACTCCATTGTATCAACAAACCAATTAAGAATAAACATCATGTGCTACAAGTCCTCCATCGACAGCTTTCATTTAGGCAACAATTAAGGTGTGTGCATCCTTTAACTAATAATTTGCATCATCCCTGATTAACAGCATCAAATGTTAAAAGAAACAGCAATCAGAGGAGGTTCATTATCACAGCTGGGGTTTTTTTTTAAAAGGTGTGATCTATCTATAGGTTGCAAGAGTGTTCATATGAACAGAATAAGTTGCAGGCTGTATAGAAAAGGCTGCAGCAGTCAGTGGAAGCTGTAGTTTCAGCTATGTGCCGGTGTAACCTACTTACAATAACAGTGTCATTATCACAGCCTGATCCTTCCGAAAGACGACGCTTATGGGCTCTCTTCTTCAGTGCATCCATGCCTGAACCAAGACCCCCCTCCTTCCCTTAAAATTAAGAGACTTTTTCCCTCTATATGTATTGTTATGAAGGCTTCTGCGGCAAAAGATACTCACCTCTAGCAGACATGCCCGGTAGGTAGAGGCTCTCTTTTCTTTTGCCGAGATTACCAGGAGGAGATGCCCCGGTGCAGCTTTAAAGGAGAGGAAAAAGACCGGTTGACAACCTGATATTATCTGTACTTTAAGTTTTCGGTTGTCATTTAATTGGGATTAAACGCAAGGAAGCATACCGCCTGCGATTTGGTAGACTGGACTAGACTGCGCGATGGAGAGAGCACTTTCCAGCGACAGGGCGTGTCCTGGAACAGACAGCATCCTTCTTATTTTCCAACAAGTTTATGTCCATATTTGAGCATTATATCAGATAATTACTGATTTATAAATTAAACCATTCTTGTAATTCCTCGCGTGCAGCTGCCGTCGGGTCGCTTAAACGTGAAACCGGTTAGCCTACTTTTTTGTCTGGGATGACTGTGCTGTTCTGGACGTGGTAGTTGGGCTAAATCACAAAGTTGACAGGCACTCTAGAGCAATGCATGTTGTTTTTATTAATTTTCCCCATTAATCCGGATACTTTAAGAAATATATTAGGCGATCTATTGATCACCTGGATTCCTTAACTTAAGTCTAAAATCTGTGACAGTTTAAGGAATTATGACCTCAGTTTTTTTATGGGAAAAATTGCAATATCAGAGAAATAGCCCGTGTATTACAGCATATACAGTCAACCATTCCTAACCCTAGTCTTAACTGTGATCATTGGTGCAATAACTCGACTAGGCTTTAGCAATTCTTTGCAATTATTCAAATTATTCTTTCAACTCTTGAATGTGAGCTAAATATGTGTTATCCATATTGTCTATATTATTGTTCCCCTTACTCATGCAGCCTAGGTTATATATGTGTTGTACATTGTAGCATGACATATTTAATATTTCTAACTTTACACACTATTTTTATACAATGCATTGTAGCATAAGGCATAGTTTTATTTATTTTACACACTCAGCACATGATTCATAATTGTAAATATTCACACACTAGTGCTAGTATTTCTTACTATTACAGTATCTTTATTTTATATTTCTACACACTTAACATACTCAGCACATTATACATATATATACTTTTATATATTCACAATTCACATACTAGTGCTAGTTATATTTACATACTTGAGGTAATATTTCTAATGTTTACTGAATTTCTATTTTATATTTTGACATAACACAACACATTTGTGCTGGTACTTATCTATGTTTTCTACAATTCTCTTGGCATCAGAGTGACTGTAACGAACCACAGTTTTTACCCCAGGGGTCTAAACTTTAACATATATTGCTTGTGTATCGGAATCCCATACTTGCTTTTAGTTTTAAAGTGGGCTTAGTGGTCGTTGTTTCCAAGAATATTGATCATCCTCTCTGATTGAATGTATTGGTTGCTGTCTTCATTTGTATGCATTGATCGTTGTCAGTCATTATAAGCCGGTGCCTTGTGTCCTCGCGCACCCTGCTGGCGAAAAGCGGCTGCGTTTTGGCGAAGGAAGTGCCACCGTGTCCAAAGTGAGCAGACGTTACTTGAGTCTGTAGACGTCTTGTTTACAGTGGCTGTGCCAGGCCTGCGAAGACCCGTGGCCAGCAACGTGTTACGATTTTATTGCTTACCTTTATTCTTTCGTTACAAGGGTCAGTATATGAAACCTCCAATCTGGATCGAGGCGGTAGCAACAGGAAGAAGAAGATAGAGGAATTCTCTAGGTCTTCTCGGGAGAAACTAGTCCAGTCGAAGAACAAAATGTTCTCTAAATTCACGTCCATTCTCCAGCACGCTGTGGAAGCGGTGAGTTTTTTGTACTCGGAGCATGTATTTTTACACTGGCTTGCTTTTGTGTGCCGTCTGTTTTGGTTTAAATGGGCCTTTGATCGACCAGGCATCACATATCATAACGTCAGCATTAGGTTGCTAACTAGCGAGCTAACCAGTTAGCCCAAGCTAATGTTAGCGTTTTGTGTTTGTCCTGTCAATTTGTTTGTTCTTGTTAACGATGGTATACCTGTGGTTGCGCTTCTTTGCCTGCTGTATATTACTAACACGTTACCCTGTTGTCATTTGCCTATTTTGAGCAAGTCCTTTGTGCTTAAGGTAGTTAGGCAAGCTGAGCTAGTTAGCCGCTAATATTAGTCCCAAAATGCTAACGTACCGCCGTAGCTAACGTTGGCTATCTGGTTTCAAACATCAGGGTCATATCACGAGGAGTGGTGTCGAAACGGCCGGACAGCCTTGTTTGATGTTGCGCAAACATTTCAGCGTTAATATTAAAGGGTTAGTCTGTGGGTTTTCTCGCACAGGCATGTTTGAAGGCTAAATGTTAACGTTAGCCAGCCAGTCAGCTAGCATTAACTAGCTAGAAACCAGTATTTACCTGCCTGAACTGTTTTTAGGCTGCCTCACGTCAAGGGTTTCAAATAATTGGCGTTTTGCAGGTGAACAAAAGTGATCACTTATTATAATATTAGCTTGTTAACCCAATATTCTGCCATATAGCTTGCTGGTTTGTACGAGAATAGGATCTATTACCAATGTAAACCTTTATGTCACCCAAAAGTGAAAGTGTAATCCCGAATTATTTAACAGTTCTGACGACTTCTGGCCCGTCTTTAATCACAACACATCGATCAAAGACATTAGAGTATGTTTGAAGTCAATAGACAGTTTCCTCGAACAAACCATCCCTATCGCTCTTTGTTTGAACGCTGAAAGTGATTGTGGCATGTAAGCATGTTGCTATGATAATTAGTGGTTTATCTCTTGACCTCATGTAAACGTGCAATATGTTTATGGTTGCTACTTTTTCTTTTCAGCTTGCCCCGTCGCTGCCTTTGCAGGAGGACTTCGTCTATCACTGGAAGGCCATTACACATTATTACATTGAGACTTCTGGTAAGAAAAATCTGAAGAAATAAGTTGACATCTGTTATGGTTATTATGTAACCAGATGTTGTGCAGCTTGCCTTCGAATTTGTTGATACCTTTTGTACTAAAAGTTTGAGTGCAATGGCAGGAAACTAAGCTTGTTCATACAGCATGTAACTGTACTTATTATTGTCAATATGTCACATTTTAAAAGATGATTAGTGCACATTAAAATTCACTTGATCTAAAAGTGTTGCATCATACCTGTTTAATTAAAAAGCCTGCAAATGGCAGCTTTTGAAAAGCCTTATCAAGCAATTGCAAACACATAATTTTTTTTCTCAACCACAATAATTAATTTATGAAGTTTTCTCATGATCAACTAAATAATCACCTGCTTATGTAGCACCACTTTATAAATAAAGTGAAGACAGGCAGTGCCATGGTAGTGGTTATACGAATCCAAACTAAGTGGAAAAACCAAATTGTGTAGTATGCTGGGAATGCCTTGCTGGTTTAGTTTGCAACAGACTTCAGCAACTCTGTGTGGAGCAAACCAGCCTCAGACTATGAGTGCTTCCCTTGTGTTTGCCTGTGAGATCTGCACGAGTAGAACTGATGCGCTTTGCATTGTGCCAGGTTGCAGCTAAGATGAACTTGGCGGCTGAACATTGTCATTTAAAACCAACTTTCGCATGAACTACTGCCGCGTTGTCAGTGTATACTTTGGGCCTCCTAATCTTTTTCTTAACTACAAACGACTGATTATTTGCAGCAGTTCTCCCATTTAGGCCAATTTAACAAAACCTTGAACAGCTGATGGGGGATTATCTGTACTTTGAGTATTATGCAGCTTAGCTTGTTTTCAGGGAAATTTACTCACTTGTGATTTAAATGAACTTGATCTATTATTCTTAGGTCACTTTGAACCAGCTTGACCTTCATCAGTCTGTATGATAACTAATTTAAGGATTTATTTGATCGCTTTAATTAAAGCTGTTGTTGTGAATTATCTTGGTTACTTAACAAAGTTTTTGGCATTGTGTGCTTTATTAATTTCATCACCATATATATGTCCAACGTTGTTATTGAATTACTTGACCCACACTAGCGACCCAGTGCATAATTAGTGTCAAATGAGGATAGCATACTTAGGCCAAATAATAACACTATTATTATGGCACACTTATAACTGAGCGGGCTTCAGTTTTGAAATCACTGTATATAGTCATTTGACGGAGAAGGGAAAAGCTTATTGAAATTTGAAATATTTCATATCTTCATTGCCCCCACCCCCATGCACAATACTGTTTGTCAGAAGTCATTCTATCACAAGCAGTGTCAAGGGATAGCCCCGTTCTAATATGTCATGCTTCCTTCATTTACTGGGATTTGCTGTTTTGTAAACACATTGTTGTTAGTAACTCACCACTTGCTGCATTTGCTTCACATTAAATGTATTTACATGTAAAAGCAGTAATTGGATTTAACTGTTAAGCCATCTAGGAAAGTTTTCACACAGCCAGACAGATTAAGTAGTGCTAGCAAAATTTGATTATATTATCTCTTTTTTTAAATGCACAAAATGTTAGCAAATCAGAAAATGGACTGTATTATATCAGAACAATCAGCTTTTTGCATCTGGATTAAAGAAATTGCCACACAAGAGCAATGTAGTTTTAACAGTTGTGTTTTTGTCTGTGAGCAGACAGTGAAAAAAAGTGAAGTGGTTTGGCACTTATGTTGGTATCTTACAGACATGCAGAGGTTCTGACATGTTTCTGTGTTTTCCCCTATCAGATGACAAAGCTCCAGTCACAGACACCAACATCCCATCCCACCTGGAACAGATGCTGGACATCCTGACCCAGGAGGAAGGGGAGAGGGAGTCTGGAGAGACAGGACCCTGCATGGAGTATCTCCTACATCATAAGATCCTGGAGACTCTCTACACTTTGGGCAAGGCAGATGTAAGGCAGTCATGCTTTGGTAACTACATGAATTATACCTTCAGGAAAACATACATATCACCATATGGTAGTCATATGTTATGTGATATTGGATGAAATCGTGTGGAAATCAAGGTTGAGCCCACGGAGGTTGGGGTGCAGGGTAGACACAATACAACGTGCAGTGGTGGTTTAATTAATCGCCACTGTGAGCTACTTATCCATGCAAGGTGGAGACACTTTTATATTGGTACGAAATAAAATTCTAACATTTTCTATTTGTATGATTTCCCATCAGTGTCCTCCAGGGATGAAGCAGCAGGTGCTTACCTTCTACACAAAGCTGCTAGCACACATTCGTCAACCTCTCCTGCCACACATTAATGTCCACAGACCTGTACAGGTGAGAAGTAATGCAATATGGATTTCAGTGTATTTTTGATATTCCTTTTTAAAAATGGTCTGTTAACCGAGGTTATGTAAGTTATTCATGACTTTTTTGTCCCCTGTGGCTGTGACATTCCTCTGTCAGAAACTGATCCGTCTGTGCGGGGAGGTGCTGGCTGCTCCGACAGAAAACGAAGAGATTCAGTTCCTTTGTATAGTCTGTGCCAAACTGAAGCAGGACCCGTACCTTGTCAACTTCTTCCTTGAGGTGAGTAACTATGACACCAGGGAGGAAAAAAGTTGAGCAGTACATTCATAAATATTAATCTGTATATATTACCAGCAAAAGTCAGATCCTCGCAAGATTTTTAAGCTCACAGTTCAGGTAATATTTTATGTGATGTTATTTGCAGAACAAGTCAAAGAGGCCTGAGGCAAAGAGTCCGGAAGAGACTGAGGTGATGAAGGAGAATGTGTTGGCTCCAGACACTGGTCAGTCTCCAACAGAGGAGCAGGTTGACCACCCAGAGGAGCCTCAGGCTGCAGCTGCTGCCTCCACCTCCAGTCCAACCAGTAACCATAACAACAGCAGCAATTACAATCTTGTCACCTCGCTGCTTAACCTCACAAAGAGCCCTGTAAGTAATCCCATGCAAATAAATTTTGGTGATTTACTGTAATGAATTGAACATTTGTATTAATATTTTGTATCCATTTTCCCTCCCCAGGATGGCAGAATAGTAGTGAAGGCATGTGAGGGCCTGATGCTGCTGGTCAGTTTACCTGAGCCGGCAGCTGCCAAGTGTTTAACTGAAAACACTGAGCTCTGTGAGCTCCTGACCGACAGACTGGTCTCCTTCTATAAAGCCCTACCACAGTCCATGGACCCCTTGGACATTGAGACAGTGGAGTCAGTCAACTGGGGGTAAATGTCTTTCCAGTATTTACTTTATAAAACAACTTTATATAGCCCTTTTCACAGACATAGACCACAAAGTACTTCACAAGGGCAATGTACAACACAAGAAAGAAGGCGCAGAAGATTAGGTGACTACCAGAGCCTCGTAGTTAAAACTGCACAACCATTTTGCACAGTTAATAAAAAATACACAACAAAGATCACAAAACAAAATACAGAGCAAGGGCATGAAAGTTACCCAAACGCCAGTTGAAACAGGTGTGTTTTTAGCAGACTTTTGAAAGAAACCACAGAGTCAGCAGACCGCAACGGTGCAGGAAGAGCGTTCCAAAATTTTTAGGTGCTACAGCTTCAAAAGCATGATCGAAGCAAATGCGAGAAACAGACAACACATTTTGTGTATTTAGTGGCTTATAAAACATATTTTTCACAGATTTTAGTTGGGTGACGGTATGAGGTTTTGATTTGATTTGTCTTAGCAGGTAGCCCTAAAATAGCATTCTCTGTAAAATGCTATTTTTAGTGAATAATTTGGTAGAACTTCATCAAACATTTAATATTTGTTCCCTGTTTCTCTCTGTCGCTCTTTTAGTCTGGACGTGTATAACCTGAAGGAAGACGCTGCTGTGTTCACAGGGAAGAGGGCACTCATCTCCTTCCTGTCCTGGTTAGATTACTGCGACCAGCTCATCAAAGAGGCTCAGAAGGTCCTTAACCAGTGTTGACTCACTGTGTTTTGATGTGTCATATTGTAGTCAGAACTGACAGAATAAAAGAAGTTGTTTTCGTGTCTGAAAGCCACAGCAAGCTGAAGCTCACTCTTGTATTTCTTTGCTGTTTTCCAGTCAGCAGCTGCAGTGATGGCAAAAGCAGTGAGAGAGAGATTCTTTGTGTCTGTTATGGAGCCACAGCTTATGCAGACGTAGGTCTTGCTTTGAATCATCAATCAGTCATCCTTTATTGAAATTCTTGTCAGTATGTCATGTGTCGTGACTGCTCGTTAACACATTGTGTGTGTGTGGGGGTGGGTGCACACAGGTCCGAGGTAGGCATCCTGACCTCCACAGCCCTGCTGAACAGGATCATCCGGCAGGTGACATCAGAGGCTCTGCTGCAGGAGATGATTTACTTCCTGCTGGGAGAGGAGAGAGAGCCAGAGACTTCAGCCACGATGGCTCAGAATCCACTCAGACACCGACTCATCGAGCACTGCGACCATCTGTCAGACGAGGTTCTTATCACATAATTATTCAGGATGTACCTAATGAATGTTCCTTTATTATCATTCAGGTCTGGCTGCTCAGACCCCCTTTGGCCTTTTTATTTCACTCTTTCTATTATTATTATTATTTGACCTCTAATGTGTCTTCAAAATGAAAATCATGTATCCATAATTTCTTTTACTGATTTGATATTCAAAAGCACAAATGGCCATCTGCCCTTCAAGGATTCTGAGTTAGTGAATCATATGATTAACCAAAAGCACATGAATTTTAATTAGTATCTAACAGAGCCGTTGCACACGTTTTCATCACACAAAAGAGAGATGAATCATCTCTTTGATGTTTGAAACAGCGACTGCCTACTATCTCTGTCGGGGAGCAAATCCTTGGCATGTTGCTGTTTGGTTTATTTTTTTTGGGAGCTAAGCCTTATTCTTCCTCCTGCATCCCCAGATCAGCATCATGACACTGCGGCTATTTGAGCAGTTGATCCAGAAGCCCAACCAGCACATCCTCCACAGCTTGGTGCTGCGTAGCCTGGAGGAGAGGAACTACTTGGAGAACAAACCACAGGAGGAGCGGGAGCCCCTGGAGAACGGGCAGCCCCATGATGCCGTGTAAGGACCCGCCTTTGACCTTAGACCTCCACGAGCTGCCTTTAAAAATCTTGGAAAAGCATCAGCACACACACAAACACAGCAATGAAAATAAAGTGAATGCATCAAGTAGCTGTGTTTCTCACATTTGACACCAATTCAGCTCAGCTGTGCCTTATTGTATGTTTCAGTTGGTGGGAATCTTTTCAAGACATGCTTTGTTAACTCCTTGCAGACTGGTACATATTGTGCCATAGCTTGTTTGATTATTGACTCTATTGTTTCTATAAATGTTCCTGTTAGTGGCATAACTGTTTTCATGCAAAGAAGTTAAGTCACCAAATGCAGCACTGTAATAGTGGATTTACATGATCACATTGTTCTTAGAGTGTGAAATGAATTCATAGAAGGGTTGATGAATGTCAGTGACATTTGCATAGCCACATAAATACAGTAAATATACCTAAGATACAGTAAAAGTAATAAAACTTAATATCTATGTAGAGATTAATTAAGTTCCCACATTACACAACAGAACTCAGAGAGGGTGGAAGGTGGCGTGCAAAATCAGAACGCCCTAACATGCTGTCATTCTGTATGAGACCACATATTTCCACAGTTTAACTACATACAAGAATACTGACAAAGTGGGCTTTGAATTTCTTTGAATTTCTACCAGAATGGGGAGTAGAAATTAAAATGGCTTTCATTTATACAGCCAGTGGCTGTCTTTCCTCAGAGCTATGCATCATGTCGAGAGATGCATAAAACTAAATCAAAGGGAGCATCTTTTTGTTATGATGCACTGATCAGAACCAGATCGTGTTCTCGTATCAACACGTGTTCTCCCCACAGAGACCTTGAGGAGGATCCACTGTTTGGTGATGATCTCTCTCCAGATAGCAGGCTGTCTGGTTCTGATTGGCTGAGCTCATCTCCACCGCAGAGTCCTGACCACTCAAAGTCTGACGGAAAGACAGAGGTCCATAAAATTGTCAACAGGTACACAGTCTGCTCATGATAAAATTAACAGCATGTTTGTCCTTTTTTCCAATATAAAATTTAACCATTAAATTCTATTGCCTGCAGTTTCTTGTGTTTGGTGCCTGATGAGGCGAAGTCATCCTATCATGTTGAAGGCACGGGCTATGACACCTACCTCAGAGATGCACACAGACAGGTAAGGCTAGTTCCACTGTATGTCTAAAGCGTGTTTTCCAGGTATTTCAACATTAAACTCATTACTGAGGGAAGTCTATAGATAGTGTTACTGTTGCAAGTAGAGATACGTAAGGTCCCGTGGTCACTGAAAACCTGGAGAAGTCATGGAGTTTCACCTTCTTGTTTTCCGGGCCTGGAAAAGTCATGAAATTAGTAAAATCTTCGAAAGCTTTGGAAAAATCATGCTGTTTTTTTTATAAGAAAAATTACGAAAAGTTTATTTTGCACAAATGTGAAAATTTGCGATCAGATTCACCATAAAAGACATGAGAAAACAGAATACATTCCATGTAAAAAGTATAAAACTAGGTCTCAGAGATACACATTCAAGCAAATGATGAAAATCATTACAGTAATCTTCCATTGATATTCTTCAAAGTAATGTAACATAACAGCAAATGTATTTTCTGTAGCTGCTGCTGTAAAATAGCTCTAAGATGCATCGATGCATGACTTTTTGTTTTCCGTCACATAGCTTTCTTCATTTTCTCCTGCCTTCTGTCTCTATCCATGTATGAAAGCTTGTTGGAATTATGCATGAATAGAGGTGTAATCTGATCTATTTAAATAAAAGATAATAATGTGACAGTGTAATTTAACATTTAGGATCATGAACCCCAAACTATGCCCCACTACTGCTTTTAAATTGTCCTACGTTTTTGAGATGGAGAAATGTTTGTAAAACATTGTGAATGGTCATGGGATTTTTTTGTTGGTCTTTGAAAAGTCATAAAGTTTTTAAATTTTGTCAGTGAAAATGTGCTGGAACTGTCATTACTCAGTGTCGTTGAATTTTCCTCCTCAGTTCAGGGACTATTGCGGGGTCTGTCAGCGGTGGGACTGGAGGGGCAATCCAAAGCCTTTTGAGAAGTGTAACCTGGACAGCCCATTCTTCGAGGGGCACTTCCTCAAGGTTCTCTTCGACAGGATGGGTCGCATCCTGGATCAGGTCAGTTTGATCCACCATATAGCAAACAGCTGTTGTTACACTGGCATCATTTAGTACAACTGCATGCTTTGATGTTGTCATGTTTATCTCATCTTTGTGAAATACCTGTTGGATTGTTAAAGCTCCACTCGTCTAGATAGCAAGACACCCACAGTGATGGTAATCAGAGAAGCAGATTTGGTTGTAATCAAATCCATGGAGCAAAAATAAAAGGTAGCCTGTTGCTCATGGAGCACCACTTGAATCATAAACTGCCTTTTAGTTGATGGAAATACATAGACCTAATTTATTCCAAAATGATCTGAAATGGAAAGTTTCCAGGGCAAGTTTTTGTGCAGTGAGTCTCAAACTGTTTAATCTAGCCAGACATGTACAACCATATTCCAATGAATATATTAAGCTTTTTTTGCATGCAAATCAGCACAAAATGTTACGTAAGGTCAAACCAAGTAAGAACCCTCTTTTCTGTTATTGATTCTCACAAAACCTGACTTTTATTTACTTAGTTTTGTGTTTGAATGAGCAGATCAGCCTAAACCATTTCTGCTCAGATTTTATGTTCCCATGTACCCAAAAGTTGTTATTCCGTGCTGCAAGAAAACACTGTTCACTGTGATTTAGCAAAAATGAGGCCCACTAATGAAAAGTGCAAAGAAAAATGGAGAGATGATGCAAATGAGCTGCTGATTATGCAAAGTCTTTTATTTTTTTGAAACATAAAAAAAAAATAAATAATGATCTCTCACCATAAACTCATTTGACAAATGGCATTAGATGGGAATTATGAAGATGACTAACAGAGATTCAAAAGTAAAAAGCACTTTTTGGCAGCTCACAGGTTTCTCGTAGCATTTAGGAAATCATATCTACAAATGAGTGCTGTGTTAATGGATGAGTCTGTCATTAGAAGCTTCTGAGTATTGTGGCATTGTTATTTATTTATACAATAGCAGAGCTTCTTCACACAGGACATCTTGAGTTTACTCTCATCATCAGTCCTCTGTAGTTTTATATCTGATGTCCTCTCTGTCTTCCAGCCGTATGATGTCAACCTGCAGGTGACCGCCGTGCTGTCCAAGCTGTCTATGTTTCCACACCCCCACTTACACGAGTACCTGCTGGACCCTTATATCAACCTGGCTCCTGGCTGCAGGTCTCTGTTCTCTGTCATCGTCAGGGTAAGACAGATTATAGTGATTATCTTATCCATCACTGATTGCAGACACTGCTGTGCTCACAGCTACAATCACTGGGTGCTTTGAGAATTGTCTTGATCGATGTTTTTGTTTGTGGTTTTTTTGTAAAGGTATCTTGAACTGTTTGAAATTGTGTTTCAAAATGTTAAGTGTAGCAAATAATTGTGTTCAACACAGTTGTTGCTCTTTATCTCTTGCTAGTGGTTTTGATAGTGCAAGTTTCTGTGTGAGTTTCACTTTCCAACAATCTTTGGGGCATGCTGCTGCTCGACCTGTTTCTTACTGGAAGAACTGCACCTCTGTACAGATTTGTTTTTCTTCTGTGAATCACTCCAACTGCTTTTCATTGAAATCGATCCCAGTAGCGCACAGAGTAAAAGCCGGTGCAGACGCTAACGTCCTTATTGACGGTCTTGTTCGTTTATGGTAGTTACAGTAATGTCTACAGTAATACCCTTTTTTAACCCAAATTAGTGTATTTATGCAGGATTTTTAAATGCAGGAAAACCAGCGTAAATAAGTTCTCATTGCCAGGTCCAGAAGACAAGTATGCCTTTCTTTTTTGTTTTTGTTTTTGGTAGTTTCTTACATTTTGTCGTCATGAATGAGCTTGAAAGCTATGTTAGTAAACAGTAGCAACCCACATGGAGGCCAGTGAGAGAGAATGTTCTGGAAGTGACAGATATGGCTGAAAGCATTGCGTTTTTTGTTTTTTTTTGTGTGTGTGTTGTCCGCCCGTCCCATTCTTGTGAGTGTGATATCTCAAGAAATACATAAGTAAATCTCTTTAAATTTGGCACTAATGTCCACTTGAACTCAACGATGAACTGAATCGGTTTTGGCGCTCAAAGTCACTGTGACCTTGCCTGTCTGAATCTCATTAACACAACATCTCAAGAACACTTTATGGGATTTTTTTTCAAATTTTGCACAAACTTTCACTCTGAGTCACAGATGAACTGATTATATTTTGGTGGTCACAGGTCACTGTGACCTTGTATCTGTCTCATTCTTTTGAATGCCATATCTTAAGAAGGCCTTGAGGGAATTTCAAATTTGACACAAGCGTCCACTTGGACTTAAGAACTAACTGATTAGAATTAAGTGACCGAAGTACTCTGTGACCTCTCGAACCATGTTTTTGGCTCAAGAATTCGCACACTAATTATGACGACATTTCACACAACTGTCTGATAGGATGAAATGATGACGTGATGGCATTTTATATCCAAAAAGTCAGCTTCACTGTGATATCTTAATGTTTTGCAAAAAACACTTCTCTGGCCATTACTCAGCATCATAACTCAGAAACAGAAGGTGAGACATTTGGTCAGATACTGAAATGGTGACGATAATCTTGGGTGTCCAGGTTGAAACGGTGCTGACTGTATAGATCGTCTGTGCTGTCTGGGGGGAAAATGTGTGTGAAACATCCATGTTTTCACAGACGTGGAAGTTAGCTGTGACTGCAGCTTGACTGGTTCGCGGAGGCATGCATCTGAGAGGCAGTAACTCCAGTTTGTCGAGTTGGAAAAGGAGCTTGAGTGTAGTAATGATTTAAGAGTGTTGCACCTTTACCCAGAGATGGAAGCAGTGTTGTTGTGTATGGTAATTGTTTCGTGTTTTTGTGTTAGGTGGTTGGAGATCTCATGTTGAGGATTCAGCGCATCCCGGACTTCACACCCAAACTGCTGCTCGTGAGGAAGAGATTATTAGGTTTGGAGCCAGAGGGCATCAAGTACGTACTTCCACTCCGTTGTCTGCTCTTATCTCTTATCTCTGGGTTAACCTTTAGTGTGCACCTCTCACCTTCCTTCTGTTCTCACTGTAGCATCGACCACATGACTCTGCTGGAGGGGGTGATTGTGCTGGAGGAGTTCTGCAAAGAGCTGGCGGCCATTGCCTTCGTCAAATACCACGCGGCCGCCTCTTCATCGCCGTAACCACCCTACTGTTCATCCACATGCCTGGGCCAGGCAGACAGGTCAGGATTTAACTGGGCCTTTGGGGTGTGGTGGCACTGGTGTCACAGGGTCAGCAAAACATTACCACTAACTGTTCATCCCTGTAAGACTGTTAAAGCCCACACAGACGGGTTCATCACTCCCCCTCTTCTGGCCTCTCGGGCTCCACTTTTAAAAGTCTTTGGTCTTGTTTTTGAGAAGGTCAGAGCACAGACACTGCCCAGCCAGCAGAGGAATAAAGAGGAGGAGGATGGAGGTGCAGAGAGATGGTCATTGGACTTCTTTCAGCCTCTGTATTTGTCTCTCACTGCCCCCTCACATACCATCTTTCTTCCTCACCAGCCAAAAGATGATAGCTCTGTAATTACTCTGTCAAGGAGAAAAAGATGTTTGTGTATTTATTTTCTGTCCCATTATCACCCATTTGTCATTGCCTTAGTGTGGTATCGCACCTTTCAGTTACAGAAGATTGTTTCCTTTTGAAACACTTTTATCTGAACTTGTCATGTTTTGTCTGTTTGAAGACAAGAGGCTGTAGAGAGAAAAAAAAAGCCGTCAACCCCTAGTTGTACCCTGTAGTTACATATTGAACTGTAGTATTTACGATACTGCACTCGTATTTTAAATGCCAAGTCCTATTATTTATTTGTTTGCTTTCAGGTTGCCTTTTTTAACTAATGTCATATTAAGATCTAATGAATTTAAAACAGTCAAAAGTGAGGACTGACTAAGCAGATGCTATTTACTTTTTGTTTTCCTTGTATTAAGTTTCTAAGTGCTTGTGCTCTCTAAGCTCATCTGTAGTCACCATCACCCAAAGACGTCACCATCCATCACATTTTGTCAGTGAAATGGTGAATTTTTGCAAAGGATGTGAATTTGCACACGGACCTCATTGCATTGCACTTGTTACATTAGTGAAATTTCATCATGCTTTTAGGAGATATCAAGTTGGCATTGGTAGAAAGAGACATTTGATTCCACATTAGATTTTGTTCTCCAGACCCAGTGTTGCATTTCTCACACACCAGTGTTTATTTTTATCCAAGGGATACTGTGTTTTTTTCTTTTACATCATTTAATCCTCAATAATTATAGTTAATTCTATGATACAGAGAAGCAGACCTCTTCATTTTATAGACCGGTGTCTTAAATGCATTATTAACTTAGGACATATTGTAGTTTACAGCAATGGTTCCAGACCTTTTTTGGCTTTTGATCCCTAAAACAAAGCTATGACTATTTGGTAGTTTGTCTGCAAGTTTTGAACAGTTAGACCAATTTGTGAACTTCTGAGATTGTTGTCTTTACTTGAAATTATCCAGTTAATTCACAGGAAACGAAGCGAAGATTCGAGAAAAGTCTGAAAAAGTCTTTGTAGCAAAAATACATCATTCTCCCATATTGATTTTCATCTCGTGACCTCTTAAATTTATCTCAAGACCCAGTCTGGACAGCACTGGCTAACAGTATCCTAAAAATTCCTTAGTAGCTTATCATGACTTTATGTGCGGTGCTGCGTTTACTTGCAGTGTTACCTTTCCATCCTGTTCTTGAATGACGAGGTGTTGTGTATTATTGGAACAGGTTGTTTGGTTATACATTACCTGGATATCTCGGGAGGGCGTCTGTGACTTAATCACCTCAAGGATCAGAGATTCATTACATAATATTTGAATTAGTCTAAATCAAGATGCTTCGTAATGTAACTTTGGTGTTATATTCCCAGTGTGAATGTTTCCATGATTATCGAGCGTGTTTGGCGATGGGTTTGTTCATGTGTGAGTGTAATGGTTTATTATTACTGTGGAGAATGGGCGGAGTCATCCATCGACGCCATGAGCCTTGAGCCTTGTTTTTTTTCTTCCCTTCTCTCTTTCGTCTGGTCCCACTTTAAACCCATCACTCAAGCACCTAAGCTACATTATGCAACTGCTTGCATGGAATCCGATTTGCACATTGTCTTTCTTCATATATGTTCATAATGTAAATATACACAACAAAAAGCTTTTTGTTTTTCTCCAAATGTTTTCATAAACCAAAAAAAAAAAATCTAGGATGTACCAGGAGTAACATTTCTATTTTATGGGAAACTTTTTTTAAATTGTCAAATCATGCACATTTTTTAATCAACTATCTTTCCAACTTGTTCTGTACATTTGTATATTGTATGTGTACAATAGCAATAGAGATATACTACCTGGTGTAAATGCATGCTTACAGATTATTTTTCATCGTTGAAAGAGGGAGAGAAAAAAAAGGCGGTCCGGCCATCTGTGATGATTCCTTAGCTGTCAGCACTATGTTGTTTTAAGACACTGACAGGGAGATATGATGCCTTACTTCACACTGTGTATCTCTGAGGACTCCTAGAATTGATGTGTAACGGGATTTCTGCTTCACTACCGTTTGTTGTGATCTTATTATGCCTATCTCTTGTGCTCCATAGACTTTATTTGGTTTGTGAAGATGTACAGGACACTGTAGTCAAAAATCTGATGCCAACTGTTTGGTTTTCTTTTGTTAGCTTCGACCAATCACTGTATCACGTTCTTTTATTTTAATCGCTGCTTTCCTCTGGTGTGAAATGAGATGAGTCTCATTATACTTTATATCTCATGGCCAGTTTGATTTCGTGATTGTGCAATGCATAACTGAAACATTAAGGTAAGATGCATGCTCACTCCTCCTGCCTCCCAATGTCTTGCAGAGTTAATTGTAAGTGATGCAGTCTCGTTCTCTGAGGCGTTGGCTGATTTATTCCTAATCAGCTTGTCTTCATTTCAACACTGCTGTTATACAATGTGTTAGGTTTCATTCAGGACAAATATGGTTTCTTTAACATCCTCCGTCCCAATTAAAAAAAGTTCTTCAGCAGAAGATGTTGCTCTTGGAACAGTTGATTGTGTTTCATCTTTTTATTACAAAACGTCTGTACAACAAAACAAATACATAAAATAACCATATCTTTCAATGACAGGGTGAACACCACAAATTCTGTTCAATAATCCCCTTTTTCAAATATTTTTAAAAAACCACCAGATGATATGGGGGACTGTCTTTAACCTGTAAATTGCCAACGCAAAACAAACTTGCAGGATGATGTGACATGCACAAGAACAGACCAGAGAACACCAAGCGTGAAAATGACCAGTGGAGAACTGAACAGCAGTCAGCACGGGTACTTTATCCTCCGTCAAATTCTCTTTGGCTTCGAGCCAGCATGCTCAGTCATCCACCTAATTCTGTAGAAATGAGTCAAAAAATCTCACTCTCTGGGCACAGCACAGGATTGTATGAAAAGTCCAAAGTCATGTGAGGTGGTCTGGAAATAAGTAAATCCTACATTTCCCTCGCCTAGCAGTGATTTAGAAATCAGCCATGGAAAAGAGGCACTATGGTGCAGAAAGAAGGCTCTCAGTCTAATAACTCATTCTTAATGATTGCTGAGGTACACACTGAGATTGCAGTCAGCCAGGGTTTTACAGTTGTAGTTAAAGGAGTATATTAACATTTTAAAGCACCTGAAGTTACTTTTCCTAAATAAGAGATCCTTGGTTGTACAAAAATATCCATACTGTTGTAATACTGCAGCGTTGAGACTGCACTGAATAACACCAAGAGCTTCCACAAAAGGAAACAATAATGCTTTGACTGCAGTATCGAAGTGGAGTATTAAATTGGTGTGAGAATGAGTCCCAAAACTCGAAAATGAGTTAGCATTTTACCACTCCCAGTTCCCCCATCACAAAGTTTATGGGTTTATTTTTAATGTGGTTTTGGTTATGTCTGAAATGAGGTCTGTTGTTAACACACGCTTAGGAGACTTACACTTTTTTTTCTATGAAAACAAAATATATCCATAAATTCCCCACTTGTGAACTATGAAGCTTTCATGTCCTAAAACAAAAAAGATGTTTTTTTAGCAAGTGGCTAAATGAAACTATAGAACCATCATCATGCCAAACACTGCATCACAGTCTCGCGACGGCAATGCTACTGTGGTGTAGTTCATTTATAGCCTAACGTTAGCATTTTACTTCTGGTGATTGCATTTACGCTTCAAATATCATAAAAGTGGTGTTCATTCCCAAAGATTATATTGCTTAACAAAACATGGAAGTATCATAAACGTTTGTTTGCCCCAGAGCTTATTTTCTACAATTTCCAAAATCCAAAGGAAAAATCCCATGGACTTTTGACGAAGGAACCAGTGTGACGCTAACTTCCACGTTGGCCTACACTAAAACATCATCCCCCAGCACTCTTATTGAAGTGGAATTGCTAAGTAATCTGCAGTGTCTTGTTATACAAGAGGTTTGTGTTCAATGCCCTGACTCAAATCAGTATTAGCATCACATAATTGAAGCTTTGCAGTCAAATGGAGGCAGATCAGAGCGACAGGTTTACAATGGATCGCCTTTTAAACAAAATAAGGTTTATGTAGTTATCTGATGTCACGAAAACCTGTTTGGCACTCTCAGAAGGATCAAGTCAACTGTTGCATTTAAAAACAAGTGAACAAACTGAAGCTTAAATATCACTTTGTATTCTGTGTGCGAACGCAGATGAAAGTATAGATAGCATTCCACTAAAAGTTGAGATATATGAAAATCATTTCCATCAGATTGTCAAGTTTCCACACAAAGAAAGTGCCAGATCAGGGCTTCATTAGGAAAACTCCCATGCAAAATTGATGCTATACTATGATAATGATCTTGCCATCAGCTGTAAAAAAAAATTAAAAAAAAAAAAAATGTTAACACTAAATCATAAATAATTGTATGTTTTACATGTGACCCAGCTTCTTGATCCTGTTTATGGGACAATCCTACAAATGTACAATAAAAATAAAACATCCAGCGTTCTTCCTCCATCCTGTAGTGAAAACTCCCAACAGCATGACAGTATATCAACATATGATGGTATATAAATTAATTTACATATCCATGTAAATAATTCATTTTCTTTAAGCAAATCATTTTCATGTACATACAAAACCACTACGTAAAAAACAACTACATGCCGTCGCACAAACTAAACCAGGCTAAAAATACAAGTTATCAATTAAAAAAAAAAAAGAACTATGTACATTTCCAAATGTCTCTCTTTTTTTAAGTCAATAAGCGTCACCCCGCCAATTTACAAACCCCAGATATGCGCGCACACACAGACACACACGCTTGTGCACAAGTTGCTCACACTGGAACATTCAGACAAACAAATGTCTCTTTGGCTGGTGTGAAGCTGTGGCACCTCGCAGTGTGTGTGTACATGTAATTACACATTTTCAAAAAAAACACACTCACACACAAAAAATAATAACACCATCTAACGGCATAGAAAATAGCTTCCGATGATGGATGTTGTGATATATTTCCTATGCATTTGCGAATATATATATATATTTATATACCAAAACATACTGTATAAGGGTCAGCCACACATATGCCCTTGATTGTGTGTTTATATACTGTATGTACTTTAAAGTCACATTCAGAAGTGTAATGTGAAACTCTGTAGGAAGGCATCAATAAATAGAGATGTCAGAAAGTCCGTCTGTCTGTGTGTCCCTGGTTCTGCCGTCTTGAACAGCTCCAGCCGTCTGTCAGTCGCTCTTTGAGTTCTGTGCTGCGTCAAGGTTGACCACCTGGAGCTCCGTCAGGTTACTGCTGCTGCCGCTCGACTGCTGGCCAATCACCATCTGGAACACAGCACAGCTACGTCAGGCGACAGTTTCAGACAGCCAATAGCACGTCATCACACAACACCCAGCACAGATGGAAATCCTGCTACACTACATGCTGTTTATAATGGGCTGGCGTAGTGCTGATGTTTCCTGTTATATTTAATATTATATCTTGAAATCGTACGACTTTCTTTTCATTACATTACATCTTTATTCTTGTAATATCACAACTTTTCTTTAAATAGTATAACTTCACTCGTTAAATTACAATTTCATTTTCCGTAATATTCTAGTAATATCATACAAGTTTTTCTTGAAATAGAATGACTTTATTCTCATTAAACTATACCTTTATACTGGTAAAATTATGGAATTTATTCTTGAAATAGTTAAAGCTAGTTCTCATTAAATTACATCTTTATTCTTATAATATTACCATTTTTTTCTTGAACTATTTTTATTCAATTATGACTTCATTCTAGTATTATTCCAACTTTTTTTCAAAATAGTATAACTTTATTCTTATTGATTTAAAACTTTATCCTTGTAATATTCTGACTTTTTTTCTCTAAATTACAACTTTATTCTCATAATATGACAATGATAATATGTTAAGGGTTTTTTTTTTCAGTATGGCCCCAATCATTCTTCGTACTTTAGACTCAGAATGGGCGTATTAAAAAAAAACACACCAAAAAAATTGAATTTAAAAGGATTTTTACAACGGCATATATAAAAATGCCTATATATTTTAAACTGATTGATATTTAAAGGCTGGACTTGGTGAAGTATTTTGAAAAAACATTCAGGTTTTGATTCTCATGCACTGCTACAGTGGTGTTTTGTTAAATCTACATGTGTATTTTGCTGAAAATCAAAGATAAAACAAGCTGCCAGCTGATCATTCGTACAAAAAGAGGCAACAGGTGACGACCCCTGCGGCCTCCGTGTGCCAGTGCTCTGTTAGGATGCATTAGTGAGGTCACGTGGCATGCTGGTTGCATAGGGAATATGAGAGTTTCACTTGTAAAATGTAGATCTTGCCGTACTGGGTGTAGCTGCACCGCTGATACGGGGATCTGCACCGTGCCTGGAGGTGCTGTGAGGAACACCTGAGGGACAGCACCTGGGGGAGAAAGTAATGATGAACTAAGTTTATATTTATTAGAAATTATGCCCATATTCATCCAAATCTGTCACCCAGTAAATCGTGTGTTTTCAGCCTGTGTTGTTCAGTGTGCCTACCTGTGTCTTGGGCCTGTGCATGGGACACCTGCATGGCCGAGGTGCCCTGGGAGAAGGCGTTGAGCACGGCCAGCCCCCCGTCAGCCAGCCCTGGCGTGGAGGCGTACATCACTGTGTGGGGGCTGGGGTACATCATGTGACCTGCGACAGATGTTGGCACTGACGAGGTGACGATGGTTGCTGGGAGACTCACTGTTGCTGGAAAAGAGAGCAGGGGAGGGAGGAGGAGTGGGAGAAAGCAAGTGTCACACTGAGGGCAGGAGTTGTGTATACTGGGTGGCCAGCAGATGGCACTTAATAACTGTTGAAATTTAAACCGCTAACTCCTGCTTATGCAGTGTGTAGCGGCACAATAACACTTTTTGAGGACACAGCTGATTCCAAACAGAAGCAGAACGAAAAATAAAAGCTGAGTCTTCCTTCAGATCAGATTTGACCTACCAGTGGAGTTTGTGGATGTGTGGGAGATGTCAGGACTGCTGTCGCTGTTGGAGGTGGACTGGGTATTGGGGTAAACCTGGATAGCCTGGAGCTGCTGGGGAACCCCTGCTCCTGGAGACACACAGAGGGCACACAGCCACTACAGTAAGTCATCAAACATCCCACACAGTGAATAGCGGGAGTTGCAGTATGGGGACTGCAGCAGTGGGGGTGCCATATGGTAGCACACTGGCTGGCAGCAGATGGCGCTTCATATCTATCTCAAATCGCCTGCTAACTCCTACGAATGCAGTGCGTAGTGGCACAATAACACTTTTCTCGAGGACACAACTCATTTCAAACAGGAACAGAATCCACAACAGTGCGAGCAGCAAAAATACAACACAATCTCTCTTTTTTTTAAAAAAAATGCTGCTGAGCACAAAGTGGGACAACCAAACACGAGAGGAGCCTATTGCCACTCATGGAGATGCAGTTATATTTGCATTTTAGGCCAAACTAAAACTGATGATGGGGTTTATACAAAAGTGATGCTACTATATGTCATCGTGACTGTTGACATATGGTAGCACTGGCAGGAGAAGCATCTGCAGTTCTATTAGCTGAGGCAGAAGAAGTTGTCGTGCAACTAGCGTTAGTAATCATTAGGTGCACAGTTGTTAGTCACAGCAGAACAGTTAGCATTAGCAGCAGCTTCATGATGGTCTACTGTGATTAGTATGAAGCAAGCAGAGTCGTGGCAGAGCAGGTCACCTGTGAGGGAGACAGCAGCAGGGAAGCGGAAGACAGCCTGCTGTCCCTGCTGTGGCTGCAGGGCGGCGGCCAGGGCCTGACCATGCTGCCCCTGGAGGGCCAGGGAGTGCTGCTGCAGCTGGCTCAGAGGAATGGTGGGGGTGCCTTCCCGTACCCCAGATGCTGTTACAATCGCCCCTGTCCAGGTGATATGTGCCAAGATTGAGGTGAAATGTTCACTTTTTCATAAAAGCATAAAACTTAGTACCCTTTTGGGTTCCTGAACATTTTTTGGAGATGGAGTCATCAAAAAAAGGCCTCTTGGAGGCAATGACAGCCACTTCCCTTTCTGCTACTACCAAACACAATTGTAGTGGTATGAGATTTCCACTATACACTAACCGTCTCAGAAGATACTGCGTTTTCAAGGTGTCAAGGTATTACAGAATTATTATTATTATTATTATCATTATCAGAATTTCCTTTAAAGGAATTAAAACCGAAGGGTTAGTTTTAATTTAGCTATTTTCAACACTATAATTAAGACTTAAAATCATTTTTAATGGGAGTATGTGTCAAAAATAACTAACATAAATGTAAAATTCTCCCTAAACCCTATAAGCAAATTATGTATTTTGCAGTCTATCTCCTAAACCAAACATGATAATACAAAAAAATAAGTAATGTTTGATGTGTTTTGATGGTCAAGGATTACAATGAGACAATCAGTCTGTTAGAGATTGCATCTTTGTTGTCATCTCAAGTGCTTTTCACTGTTCACTTGAACAGTTTATGATGTGTGTGGTATTATTGAAATCCTTGACCATAAAAACATTGGGGTTAAAATCATTTAGTCTGTGTAAGCATGTTTGGTTCAGGAGACATGATGCAAAATACATAATCTGTTAATGGCGGGAACTTAACTGGCCGCCTCAAGGCATTTCTGTGATTGCTCCATTTCTGAAAATGTTCAGGGCCTCCAACTGCACAAGTGTACCAAATTTCATATTTTCATGAAAAAATGCACAGTATTTTCACATATCACCTGGACTAAAGGGTCAGATGTTACATGCAATCTAGTGTTTCAATCAATATTGTGACTAACATTGCTTGTAAAAACAAATGGCTGTTAACAAGTAAAACAAAGATACAAGTTATCTACAAAAAATGTATCCAAATAGTTCAAGAGGTTTTTGAGTGATGACATCAAAACCAAAAATTGTTGCAATTACCCCTAGTCTCATCTAATCAACCCCGCCTTTCCAGTCACAGACAAAACAACTCAAATCCTAAAGAAATGCAGATGATAAAGAGCTGATAGACATACTTATACAAGTTAGTTCCGACGAAGCAATTTGATTCGTCCAGTTATTGCACGAGTGCAGTACAACCAGTGACTTAAAGATAAAGAAAAAATGATTAATGCTGTCTCTCCGCCACTCCCCATGAAAATGATATCATATATTGACTATACTTGTAGTGCAACGAGGTAATCGATGCATATGATGCGTTAATATTGACCGAAAATTGCTGAAAATAACGTCGCCGCTGTCTGTCCCGCTTGAGATTATTCACAGCGAGGACACATCGGGAACTATCCGCATCTCCATGAGTCACGTGACTGTATGGCGGCGAGATCAAAGATCATCGGATCGCTCTGTTTAAACGGCACTGAGTGTAACATCACTGGGACTTTTAACTCTTTATGTATCACTCCGCTTGACCGCTGTTCTAAATTGTTAATAAGGTCCACAGTAACGGTCGGTGGTTTTCCCGTGTTACTGTAGACTGTAGTGTAACAGACGGCTCAGGAGGTGTCAAGGTAAAAAGGGCCGCGGTTGCTGTTGGAGCTGTCACACCATCTTCCGTCCCGTTTATTGTTTTATTAGTTATCCAGTTAGGCGAACCCAGGACGCTCGGTTATATTGGCGGCAGCGATGTTCTTCCACAAGCTGTGAGAGCTTTTCTGTGGACATGTTGAGTGACTGTGTACCTGGAGCCGTTATTTTTAGCTTAGCTGCCTCAGTTTAGCTAGCTTGTTAACCTCTGCGGTACTTCAAAACTGTGTACAACTACATTACGAAGACGTGACACGGAGAGGAGGACTCTTTTGAACCTCACGGGGATGTTTGACAGACGCTCACCCGGGCAGGGACTCTAAGGTTGACCTGTCCTCTTGAAGACAGGAGCCACAGTTTCCTCAGCTGGGTGAGGCAGCTGGAGGCGGCTGTTAGTGTGAGTGGAGACCGCAGTAATGAGACCGCAAGTCAAGAGAGACACACAACGTATTTTACTGAAAACGCACAACTAGGCAGCAGCTGCCCTGCGCATAACATGTAGACCTAACTAACACAATGTAGCAGGCTAGTTTTCTGGAATTTTTTTGTGTTGCTAGGCAACAGCTGTCACGTTCAGCGGTTGCGCAACTATTTGTGTCGGCGGAGCAAAAAAAAACAAAAACAAAAACAAATCTGTTGTCGCTTATTTCTGTTAACTAATAAATGACGCTCGTTGAACTGTTTCATAAAAGCAATATCACAATCGCGGTCGTGCTGTGGTAGTGTATACCATCACGGCGAATCACAGCCACCATCAGAAGCTTTCAGTGTGGTGTGTGGCACACGGGACGCGCAGTTGAACGTCATGTTAGCAGTACATCACCAGCATAACACTTAATGTTCAGTGTGAATTACAGTTTTACAGAACCGCCAGACTAGTGAAGTAATTTTAGCCAGCATAAAGAAATTGTGTCACATGTTTGGGTAATCTGATTGCCTCTTCTGATCGACCTTCATAGGGACATAGAACATAGAACAAATATCAGCCGATAATTATTGGTGGCCAATCAATTGGAGCACCCTTCTGGGGTTGCTAGTTTTATAATCCTTGCTGGTCCCCTACTCTGGCTGCTTGAAGAAGCCATAATGAGGTAATTTAATTTTTGTATATTAATGGCACCAATTATTTGGCAGTGACAAAGCAGTGATAATTAGCTACATGTATAAATAACATATAACATTAGGCCTGGGCCACATTGAGCATCCTATGAAAGGACTCCAAACAAACACAGGGTTTCGCCTGGATGAGCGTGGTTTTGCAAAAAGTAGCAGTGCACACTTCACCGAGCTACACCACTGTCTCAGGCCCTCAGCCCTGCTCAGCCAGTGCTTGGAGTGCGTGTTCATGAGTTTTCAACGATGGAAGGTGAGTTACATTATTTTTATACAGGTAATCGGTAAACTACAAGCTGTTGTAAGCAACCGAGAAAGTTGGAAGTTTTTAAGTTATGATACAACCAATTTACCTATTGGCAGTGAAAAAAAACCCCATATACTTAATGTATTAGGTTACCATACAGAACTGTTTAAGAAAATGCAATCCTCCTTAAAAATTACACCATCAACAAGCTGTATGTGCACTTCAGCAGAATATGATTGCGTGACTGCCACACACAAAACCAACAGAAATGAATTCACCTACATACACACACATCACAGTGCGCACAGAGCAAGCATCAGCATAATAACCATTTTCCCAAATAAACAATGACATACACAGCAATGGCAGCAGCTGCCTGTGCATCACTACCTTAGCATGGTGGCCATTATTATTAGATTAAAAAAATGTTACATGCTAGATAATTGACCTATCGCTAAGCCCCGCCCCCCAAAACCATGAACCAATCACATTTTGTGTAAGTA
This sequence comes from Plectropomus leopardus, assembly GCF_008729295.1. Lineage (NCBI taxonomy): Eukaryota > Metazoa > Chordata > Actinopteri > Perciformes > Serranidae > Plectropomus > Plectropomus leopardus. The sequence goes on from NC_056467.1 coordinate 36,899,321, forward strand.
CACAATGCCCTCGGACATCCTGCCTGTAGACCTCTATAGAAAAGCATCAGACATTTTGATTTTCCTGCGGTCTTATTTAAATTTATGCAGTTATTTCTTTAAAA